>NC_142168.1:64327509-64413677 GCF_029865625.1 Vigna umbellata
CGGCCCGGGCGCCCCATTTAGGGGTTGGAGCGCTAGTTTCGTGGGCTTGGACCTGTTTTCTGTTATTTTTATGTTCTATTTAAGGACTTGCACGTCCTAGGTTTTGTATCTCTGGATGGAGCAGCACAACACCACACTCTTCCATCTCATGCTTTTCCATTATTCATCTAGTTTCATCATGTCTATGGTGAACTAAACTCTATTTGTTGTTGGGAAATGATGTAACCTTGTAAACTCTCATGTATTTGAATTGATTCTCAATAACATATGCTTTTTCATTAATTGTTAGAGTATTCATCTGTGCTTATTACATGCTTATTTAACTCATTCATAGCATGATGAATGAATTGCATGAGTGCCGGGAGGTTCCTTACGATCAAGGTTCTTGTTGAATTATCTCAAGAGTAATATTGCTCAGGGATGCTAGGAATTACACGAAATGATGATTAAGGACAAACTTCTTTGATGAGGGATCGGGTTTAAGTGATTTAGTGAGTGACGTTGACATTAATGCATAAAGAAGAATTCTTACATACATGAGAGGGAACTTGGTGAAATCTAACCCCAACAACATATTCATCTCATATAAACAACATTCGTTCATTGTGTTATTCTGCTATTGATCAAACTGCATTCATATTTAATTTGTTGTCTTTGCATCTAAAACCAACGATCTTTATTTCTTTAAGTCTTAACTAAACAAGTTATCACACGTGCTTGGTCTTACCATTTATATTACTTGTGTGATTCGGTACACTTGCCGATCCAACAAGTTTTTGGCGCCGTTGTCGGGGATCAAAAATGTTTTTAACACTTTCCCTTGCATTGAGCTTTTCTTTTCTTTCTTTTCATCTTTCTTTTTCTTTTGCTTTTACTTTTCAAGTACTCACTACTTAGCTCAATGCTTTTCTTTTTCCTTTCTCAATCTTTCCAACAACCCCAAACTTGAACCTTTTTAATACCTCATCAAATGTTCTCAACTCAACTCAAGATAAAGACTTTCAAAAAAAAGTTTTTCAAACATACATAAGGCTCAAGGTTCAAAGTTAGAACAATTTATTCTCCTTTAGGTTGGAAAAAATTCATGTGAAGGCTAAAAGAATAAGGGACACAAAGAGGCCTTGATCATATGAAACCTGCAAGCAAGTAGTTCAATCACAGAAAATTTGGGCAAAATGATTGTTGCTTCCAAAGTAATAGCAATTATTCACAAAAAAACTCTGAAGCCCAAAAAGGGGCTTGAGACATTGTCCATTGACTACCCAACTTCTTTGTGTATCTTTAGAGGCTGGATCTGTCAACTCAACTGCTCCACGTGGAAGGACTTCTTGATCATAAACGGACCAGACCACTTGGACTTCAACTTTCCAGGGGAAAAGCTTTAGTTGTCAATTGAACAGCAGCACCCGTTGTCCCTGATTAAAGACCCTTTTTACCAGCTTCTTGTCATGATAAAATTTCACCTTTTCTTTGTAATTCTTAGAAGAATCATAGGCATGCAACCACATCTCCTCAAGCTCAATAATTTTCCTTCTCCTCTTTTCTGCAGTGTCACAAGGATCAAAATTCAAGAATTTTAAAGCCCTAGAGCTCGATGTTCCATCTCCATCGGAAGGTGACTGCCTTTCCATAGACCATTTGGAAAGGAGATAATCCAATACCTATCTTCATTGCGGTTCGATATGCCCAAAGAGCATCATCTAACTTTTGAGACCAATCCTTTCTTATGAAGCAACTGTCTTTTCTAGAATTCTCTTTATCTTCCTATTAGAAACCTCAGCTTGCCCGTTTGTCTGTGGATGATAAGGTGTAGCTACCTTGTGTCTCACACCATAGTGCTTGAGTACCTTTCCAAGCTGAAAATTGAAAAAATGAGATCCTCCATCACTAATGAGTACTATGGACATTCCAAACCGGGAGAAAATTTACCTTTTCAGCAATTTAATAACAGTGCTTCCACCCATTTACTCACATAATCCATCGTCACCAATATGTATTCATTGTTGAAAGATGGTGGAAAAGGTCCAACAAAATCTATGCCCCACAATCAAAAACTTCAACCTCTAATATGCCTTGCAGTGGCATTTCATGACGTCTGGAGATAGCACCCGTCCTTTGACACTTATCACAGTTCCTGGCATGATTATGAGCATCTTTAAACAGAGAGTAGGCCAGTAAAATCCTGACTAGAGCACTTTTGCAGCTGTTCTCTCTCCACTAAAATGCCCCCCATAAGGTGAGTCATGACAATGCCATAAAATTCCTTCCACTTCTTCCTTAGTCACACAACACCTCAGAAGGTTATCTGCTCCAATTTTGAACAAGTAAGGATCATCCCAAATAAAACTATTTGGCATCATGAAAAAAAAATTCTTTGTTGCCAATTGAGATCTTTTGGGATTACTCCTGCAGCTTGAAATTAGCCATATCAGTAACCACGACCATTGTTGGATATACATGAGTGTTTCATCTAACAAGGATTCCCAGATTTCTACTTCCTTGCTTGTAATTACCCATGCACTATCAGAACACTAGACAAAAACAACGTATTACGTCGTTTATTTTGGCTTTTAACGATGAATTCGAGACCGACGTCATAGCGGGTGACTTAAATTTTACGTCGAATATCACTAGACGACGTTAATAGGACCATTTGAAGTCGAGTGGATCGAGAATTGACGTAAGCCTAACGTCGATTTTGTGCAACGACGTGAGGTTATGTCCATTAGTAAAGACAATGACGTTCAATATTTGAATAAATATTTATATTTATAATCATATTGTCGTCTTATGTATGAGGGAAGTGACGTAAAGTTAACGTCATATCGGGTAACGTAAATTTTACGTCGAATATCATTGGACGACATTAATAGAACAATTTGACATCGAGTGGATTGAGAATTGACGTAACTCTAACATCGATTTTGTGCAACGACGTGAGGTTACGTGATGGAAGCTTGCTATGGGTGAGACTCATTGAACCAGGAAGCCAAACAACAAACGTTCCAGTGAGTAGAATGAAGGCAGCGAAATTCTGAAATAGATGTAGAGAATGGTATCGTTTCAGTGAAGAATGGAGTGAGTTAGAACCTCTCAGCTCAGAGAGCCTTCTACTTTGGAAGGAAGCTAGAGGTAAGGAAAATCACACTTTCTTGACAAAAAGTACATTTGTCAAAGTTGGCAAAGAGATTATGTTCTCTAAGAAGAAGCAAGACTTCTTTAACATGGTTAAGGTGCTCTTGAAGACTTTGACTATAAATTAAGATGTCATCAAAATAGACCACTACAAATCTTCCTATGCATTCCCTAAGGACATGATTCATTAATCTCATGAATGTACTTGGAGCGTTGGTCAAGCCAAAGGGAATGACTAACCATTCATACAAACCAAACTTGGTCTTAAAAGCAGTTTTCCATTCATCTCCTTCATGAATTCTTATTTGATGGTATCCGCTTTTGAGATCAATTTTGTGTGAAAAGATTTGCTCCATCTAATTCATCCAGCATATCATCTAGCCTAGGAATGAGGTGCCTATACTTGACAATTATGTTGTTGATGGCCCTACAATCTGTACATATTCTCGAGTTCCATCCTTTTTAGGGACCAACAACACAAGCACAGCATAAGGACTTAGACTCTTTTGGATCCACCCTTTGTTCAATAATTCATTAACTTGTTTCTCTATTTATTTTGTTTCCATGGGGTTGGTTCTATAGGCTGGCCTATTGGGTAGGCTTGCCCCAGGCACCAAATCTATTTGATTTCTATTTCCCTCAAAGGTGGTAATCCACTTGGTACCTCTTCGGGAAATACATCATCAAATTCCTTTAAAAATTTTTGCAACCCCTTTGTTAGAGAACCAAGTTCATGAGTGATTGAAACAAATGCCTCTTTGCAATAGAGAAGAAAATGTGGTTGTCCAGAAAAAGATTTTTAGAAATGTTCAAAGTTTGAGGTTGGACAACTTCTTTATTTGAGGCATGGGTTATGGTCTTCTCCTTTCTTTCTTTCCTACTTTTCTTTTCTCCATCCAACTTCTTTTAAGAATTATTTGGTCCTCTCTTACTTATGAAGGTGTAAGAGGACACAAAATAATTTTCTTTCCCTTGTGTTGAATGGTGATTTTGTTGGTGACTCCATCATGTAGAGCTTGCTTATCATATTGCCAAGGTCTTCCAAGTAATATGTGCCCATCTTCCGTTGGTACTATATCACAAACAATTTGATCTTCATATTTGCCAATGGAAATTGGTACTCTTACTTGTTCTTTAACTACTATTTCATCATCCTCTTTGATCGATTGAAGTTTGTAAGGTTTAGGATGAGGAGTAGTGGTTAAGCCAAGCTTCTCTACCATTGTAGAACTACAACAGTTGCAACAAGAGGCAATATCCATAATCATTGAACATGTCTTTTCCAAAACTTTGCATCTTGTGTGGAATAGGTTCTCTCTTTGTGGACTGTTCTAATTCTACATGTTTGCTTTCCAGGAGTCCTTACCATAAGTAAGTCACCATCACAAGGTAAAGTTTGTTCTTCTTCAGAAGTGGATGTTTCAGACTCACTATATGAAGAACCCTCACTTTCACTCTCATGATCAAGAATGTAAGTTGACCTTCTATTGCGGCACTCAGATGCATAGTGCCCTTTTCCCCCACATCTAAAGCACTTAGTCTCCTTACTTTTATGATCTCTTGAAGGTTCTTTGACTTTTTCTTTCCCTCTCTCTCTGATGAGTCAATATTTATTCACTTCACTTAGTTTATTGTACTAGAATTAATCGGGGAATTGTGCTTAAATGTCTGGTATTTTCCCATTTTTCCTAATTGTGCTTAATTTGATCAGAAAATCTTATTTTAATTAATTTGAATGATTTGAGCTAATTATTTGCATTATTAATTGTAGGGAAAATTTTGGAAATACAATTTGAAACATTTGGAGGACAATAAAAAAAATAAAGTGTTGATTTTATTGCAACATGCAAAGGAGGTGCAGATTTCATTTTAGGAGTTGCACATGGAGATGGACTTTCTAAAAAAAAATGAAAGCACGGTCCAGCAAGGAGGATTTCCGGAAGCAAACTTGAGGTGTGGGAAGCATCTTGGGAGGTGCAAACGGACAGCAGGAGCAACTGTGGATGGACCGTGACTGAATGGAGAAGGGGTGCATCCAGCAAGCATCCAACACTCACGGTCCAAAAAGCACAGAGCAGCCTTCACGGTCCAACTTCATACACGCTGGCAGCAAGAAGGGGTGCATCCAGTAGCGTCCAGGAGGCATCACGCGTGAAGGAGCTTCACGGTCCAGCAGAGAAAAGCAGTTTGGAGGTGCAGCCAGCAAATTAGAAAGTACACACCTGGAGTTTCGGGTCCAAGAAGGAGGGTGACGGAGCGTTGTTACATTGGGGGGTCATTCACCCTTATTTTGGAGGGCACACGAGGAGAGTGGTGTCTCGGCTTTGGGGACACACGTCCAGCCGCCACGGAAGGAGAGAAATTATCTTGGCTTGAAAAACTGCAGCACATGGAGGGTTACGGCTGAGGAGTTCATGGTGATGGAATCAAGGAAAAGTAAGCACACAAGGAAAAGTAAGCACACAAGCGTCACGGCCTGGCTGAAGGAAGTGGTGATGTGGTGATTTTCATTCCAGCAGCACAAACTTTATTTTGCTTTTAATCATGGTTTTTGTTTCCAGTAGAGAAAGCGGTGTGCAAACGGGAAGCAACTCTCGGTTTTCATTGTTTTTATAGAATAGGATGCTGTTTTAATGAAAAAAAAAGGGTGAAGCTAGGAGCTGGTGCACTCGGTGGACCATGCTCATTTCGGCTGTTGATGAAAATTTATTTCTTTTAGAATGTGCACATGGTTTCGTCCGGAAGAGATAAAGTCCAATAGGTTTTATTTTCATTATTTTCACACTTGAACTAAAGTTATTTTATATTATATGTGATGGATTTGCCTTTTAGCTTTTTCACTTTTAAATTCATTTGCATTTTAATTTGGTAATTGGAAATTTTCACTTTAATGTTGTTTTTTTTTAATGTTGTCTATTATGTTCGGTTTATTGTTTCCATTCACTATGTTGTCTATTCGGTCTTGTTCATTTATTTTAGTGTTTTCAATTATGTTCGGTTGAATTTAATTTCAGTTTTAATTTAGTTTAATTACAATCACAAAAACACTTTCAAAACCCCCCTACGTGTTTGACCTAAGACTCGAACCACATTTGGTCCTTGAGAGACGACCTAGGAGTCACTTCCTAGCACTGTACTGCATTAATTTTGCAATCAACTTTTGTGTGAGGTGCGACCCTCTCATCACTCTCTCTATGTAAATTCTTCATACCTTGGCTTGGTTAGACTACCCTCCCTCTTGTACTCTTTCTTATGGTTGGAACTATGAGGGTAATCTTCTTAGTGGAGCTTTTCCTCTTGAGTTGTTGCTCCACCCCCACACAAAGTTGGACTAATTATTAAGATCATTCTAGGGTATAAGTTCAACCCTATCTCTTATGTCATAGTTGAGTCCACTTTGGAACCTAACAATTGTTATCCTTGGTTCCTCTCTTATCCTAGCTTTCAACATAAGCAACTCCATTTTCTGCCTATACTCTTCAACACTCATGTTTCTTTGCTGGAGTTTGTGGATCTTATCCATTAACTCCCTATCCACTAGTGCAGAAAGGGCTTTAGACGTCCGTTCTTTTGGCCTTTTGACGTCCGACGTTCGCCCAACGTCTATGTGGGTGATGTTACTTAGACATCCATTGTGTCAGGACGGACGTCTATATAGACGTCTGTTGTGCAAGGCTAGACATCTATATAGACGTCCGCTGTGTTAGGACAGACGTCTATATAGACGTCCGCCTCCTCCCTCCCCAGACGTCTACCTGGCTGAATTGTTTGTGGTAAGGGCTGGGGTGTGGACGTCCGTTTGTGCACTGCCAGGCGTCTATAGACGTCCGACTGTACACTAACGGACATCTACTGGGCGTTTTTTTTTAAAATTAATTTATTTTTTCAATAAAACCACACCTGAAAAGTAGAAAAATGTCCCAGAACAATTTTGCAATAATATAAATATGTGTTTCATATAAACAAAGTTCTACTTAATGTGGAGTTCAATCCACTACCAAAACTATCAACATAAAACTTAAACTAAAACTAAAGAATGTTCAACAAGAAATAAAACTATTCCTAGCTCCATCTTTGCAGAAGATAAGCGGTCCACTCCTTTTATCTGTTTAATTGTGTCCTCTGGAATAGGCGATGTACTCTTGAAGCGCTGCAAAATTCAAGAAAGATTCATTATGGTTTCATATATGTTGAAGATGAATTTGATTTGTAATGTATTGAAGGTATATATCATTACCTCATTCCAGTCATCTGTAATGACAGCTCGAATGATGGTCTTAATCCAACACATCACATAGAAGCCACATTCGCATGAATCTAGTTGCTAGTTACACTAAAATCACAAACTAAATAGTTAAGAATTTAGATCATTCAATAACATAGAAAATGAATTAGAAACTATAAATGACTTACAACCTTTGGATACAAAATTTGAACCAGTTGACCACGAGATTTACCAATAACTCTGTACAGATTGAAAACACAAAGTATAATTAATATGACTATTTTATCATAAAAGTTGAAGGTGAACATCAAATTAATGTCATTTTTGGAGAAACACTTACCCTTGAAGCATGGTTCTCAACTCATTTTTTCATCCTCTTGTGCAACGAACAAACCAATATAATTTTACATTGTTTGGGAATGATGACCATCAGCTGCCAGTGCGACCTATCACGAAGGACAAATAGTTATTCAACTAATTAAGGAAACTATAATAATGAACTGACCACATATAACAACACCTACCCCTCAATGTATGCACAAGGTATACGTCTCTTTTTGACTCATCCATCCATGTTTGCAAATAATGTTGTCTGTTTTGAAGTGTGTTACCAGACGGTTGAATGGTCTGAGGTTCAACAAATCCGTACATGGAAGACCGACCTTGGTCTACAATGATTGTGTCCATGTACCTAAAACAACAAAGTTAAGTTGTTAGAAACTATAACAATGTAAATAAAAGTAATATGAAAGACCAAATTGACTATCTTACATGCACCACAACTGAATGATGGAAATATTCAACATCCTGTCTCTCCCAATCACCTCCAATGCATCAGAGAATGTGATATAAACTGGCACATGTGGGGGAAGACCAAATACTCTCAAATCCCAGTATAGTTCTAATGATGCTTTCTTCCATCTGGGTAATTTTGTCATTAACTTTGATAGAGGATCATCCTCCGCTTCAGCCATCTCATCATCTTCATGTATGACTGTATCATGAATTGGCTGCTTTTGAGGACGTGTGAACTGAAGATAAGAATTTACGTCAAAGCGTTATCAACAATTATTTGAAGAATAAACATATAAATACTAAGGAAAAAGACATTATACCTGTGGAGTAGCGATGTGGGACATGATCAATGCTCTAGGCCAGGCAATAAATGATCCTATGGCCTCCCCACAAAGTTAATTTCTGGAGTGGGTACAAGCACCTGAGCCTGGGGATCCCGAACCACGTCAATGGTCACACACACGTGCTGGGGTAATATGGCAACACCATGAATGGTCTGCCCTCCCTCAAGCACTCGTCCGACAACCACAATGCGTGAGGGATCCCCATCAACCAACAGCTCATATTGACCGCTATACTGAGTGGGGTCTACAGTAGAGCATGATCCTCTAGTGCTGACACGAGGTGGTGTGGGAGTTTCATCGGCCCCCCATGTTGCCTTGCATCATGGAATGCAACTTTTCTTCAAGCGCTCTTTGTATTTGTTTTTGTTCTTGTAGCTGCTCCATGAATCGTTGCTCCATTGATCTCATGCTTTGGTTGAGTCTTTCCTCCCACTGAAGATCCATCTGCCTCAGTGTCTCCTGACTCATTGATTGGGGGATTTTTTGTGTAGGGCCAAAGTAGTCACAAAGATCAATCGCCCCAGGAACTCCACGTACACGTCCTGGGTGCTCGGGCCTTCCAATGGTCGTTGTTAGAATGTCGTCCCTACCTTGGCCAGCAAATGTGCCCTGAGTCTGCTGCTCAACCAACTCATCCTGCACATAAAAAAACCAAGTTACTTAGAAGACATGCTGTGATAGATACACAATCAAATAACTACTTATATTTTGAACTTTTACAATTCTGTGTGAGATCAAGGCAGCTGAGGAAGATGTCATGTTCCCATCAGATTTAGTCCGAGCAGCCTTCCACAGCTCGTACCTAGCAGGTGCAGGTGCTAGGTCCGGCGACTTAAGTCCCAAGGCATCCGCTCTAGACTTTCTCAGTTTCTTCTCCAGTTTCGCATATCCACCTCGTGATAACAAGTGGGGTGCATCGTTTAGCCTTTGTCTTTCTTGGTCAGCTAACCTTTTACCCTGTGAAACCATGTATATAAATAAGTGTAAAATCAAAAAACTCAATGAAAGACGATCTTAAGAAACATACCTTCCATTCCTCAGACTCTCTAGATGCACGAAACTGCATCCAATCCTCCTCTGTGAAGGTATAATGCTAACATGGATTTTCATGTTGTCTATCTCCAAAGACATATAGTCGTGTCAGCCTTGTCTTGAAATCCCTCCATCTTATCACTATATGCGATAACACTTTCTTTCTAATTTGCATTGTGTTTGGAATATCAAAATGTTGTTGTTTAAAACAAAAAACTTGTTATTCCAAAAGAAAACATAAAAGATAAGTATATCACAAAATTGCATGAAGTATAAACATACTTGAACATCTTGCCATAAGAGGTTCTTGTCGACCTCTAGGACGTCATCCCAACATGCATGATAGATAGAGACATGACTTTTTGCTAACTTACCCAGATAACTCCTAAACCTATCAGCATTTGGCCCTGATGGATGACCTGATCTAGGGTCGATGTCAACATGCCTCCTCTTACAATCCACGCATCCGGATGTCACAGCTGCTACTCGGGTGACGCCTCGTCCACGTCTGCTCTTTCCCGATCCTGAGTCTGAGGCCGACATACCTGAAAAATTATACAACGTTAGTAATAATTCAATTATGATGAACATACATATAAACTCAGACGTGTCAAAATACCCCTAACAGAATGAGGTAATATGCCTTGAATAACAACAGGTAACAATTGTTGCATCAATACATGACAATCGTGAGACTTTAAACCAACTAGCTTTAAGTCTTGCATAGACACAAGGTTACTGATATTTGAAGAATAACCTGGCGAAACCTTCACACTTCTTAAATAGTTACAAAAACTTTGTTTTTTCTTTTTTGGAAAGTGTGTGACAGGCTGGGGGCAGATAGGTGTGTCTTCCTATTATCTGTGGATGTAACTCAGATCGGATTCCCATGTCAGCCAAATCTTGTCTTGCTTTAATTCCGTCTTTGCTCTTCCCTTTGACATTTAATAAAGTTCCAATGACACTGTCACAAACATTTTTTTCAACGTGCATCACATCAATACAATGTCTAACATCAAGTTCACACCAATATGGAAGCTTAAAAAATATCGATCGTTTCTTCCAAATGTTCTTTGCAGAGGTACTTTTATGATGTTTTCCAAACACAATGTCAATGTTTTTGACTTCGTTGTACACCTCTTCACCATTCCGGGGTCTGCACACAACCTCATCCTCAACACTTCCATTAAATGCTTTTTTCAATCTACGATAAGGATGATTACGAGGAAGAAATTTTCGATGTCTTGTATATACCGTCTTCTAACCATGCTTCAACTGAAGGTAACTAGTGTTTTCTTCACATATGGGACATGGAAAATGACCTTTAACACTATAACCGCTCAAGTTTCCATACGTTGGGAAATCATTTATAGTGCAAAACAACATTGCACGCAAACGGAACTGTTCCTGAACATGTGAATCAAACACGTCGATGCCTTCTTCCCACAACAATTTCAAATCATCAATTAAAGGTGCTAAGTAAACATCAATATCATTTCCAGGTTGTCTAGGACCCGATATCATCATGGACAACATCATATATTTTCTCTTCATGCACAACGAAGGAGAAAGATTGTAAATCATCAACATAACTGGCCACGAACTGTGTT
The DNA here is from genome assembly GCF_029865625.1 of Vigna umbellata. Lineage (NCBI taxonomy): Eukaryota > Viridiplantae > Streptophyta > Magnoliopsida > Fabales > Fabaceae > Vigna > Vigna umbellata. Next base: position 64,338,651 of record NC_142168.1, read on the forward strand.
TGCTACTTAAGTTTCCATAAGGATTCATACCATCAGTTGCAAGTGCAAGCCTTAAGTTTCTTGGATCTGCACCAAATTCAGGGAATTTGTCATCAATCTTTTTCCATTGTGGAGAATCAGCAGGGTGTCGAAGAAGATTATCGCACTTTCTTTCGTCAGAGTGTCATTTAAGGTTCTTTGCATCTTCTTTAACAGAGAACATACGTTTGAACCTAGGTATTATAGGCAAATACCACATCACCTTAGCACGTGCACCATCATTACCTTCATTACCAGTGACTCTGTCAGATTTCTTTTTAAAACGGGATAAACCACATGTTGGACAATACTTTAACGAAGCAAACTCCTTTGTGTACAAAACACAATCATTAGGACAAGCATGTATCTTTTGATATTCAAGACCCATTGAACATAAAATTTTTTTGGCCTCGTAATTACGAATAGGTAGAGTATTATTTTCTGGAAGCATCTCCTTCAACAACTCCAACAACTCGGTGAAACTTTTATCGGTCCATCCATTCCTTGCTTTTAAACTAAACAACTTTAAAGTTGAAGACAGACGTGTAAAGTTTGAGCATCCTGGGAACAACGGTTGCTCTGAATCATTAATAAGAGAATCATACAAATTAGCCCTTCCAAAATTATCTTCACCGACATCACGTATCATGTCCTCTAAATGGTCACTCATCCATTCTTCCACATAATCCGTTCCTCGTGACGTGGTAGGCTGCTCCAGTACTTCTCCATGCCAAGTCCAAACGGTATAAGTCCTCATTATGCCGTACATGAATAGATGGTCACACACATTGCCTAAGTCTTGCCGTATTTGATTAAGACAACAGACACAAGGACAAAAATATGTCCCGTTGACAGACTAAGCATTTTGTTCAACGTATTGCAAGAATTTCGAAACACCCTTATCATATTCTTCACTGATGCGACGTTCGTTCATCCAGCTTCGATCCATACTATGTTCGTAAAATCATCAGTTCAAGTTTTTTAACTCTCTCAAGGTTAGACCCTACCCATTCAAAAAAATTAATTTTCATAATTTGCTCAGACACGTGCATTGAAGTCTACATCATAAAATTGATAAGATTTCGGGAGCATTTCGCATTGGTCTCCGAAATACACGAAATGAGAGTAGTCAACGATGACCACAATCAAATATGCATCCGGAGAATAACACAAGTATTGAAAAATTCACTTTTAACCTTTCCTAACTCCACCCACACGCAATTTTCAATCTTCCAGATCAAAATCAATCAGTTTAATCAGTTCAAACAACAATTAATTCATTAAATCATGCATAGAAATCAAAACCCCTAAAAATTCATGCTTCAACAATCAAATTCATGCTCAAGAACCCTAGAATGAAAAATGCTTGACTTACTTGGGTGGAGATGCTAGATGAGTGGAGAATGCTTTCAAACTATGAAGAACAATGATGCTCTCTCCCAACCCTAAACTTAGATGAAAAGCTAGTTAGAAAGTGAGTGGAAGGGAGATTTTCTGAAGAGGAAAGAAGGGAAAATTGTAAAGAACCTTTGTAAAAGTATGTAGGAGTGTATATGCAGAGAAGAATCTGAAAATAGAGGCCAAGGCGCGACTTAGGGTATAAATATACCCCAATGGGCTCGGGTTCCGCTAAGGGGCAACCTAAGCCCATTCTGCGACACTACCGCTCAGCGACACTTTCGGGAAGTGCTCTTCTTCTTCCTAGCTTAACGTAATCGCCTCCTACACATGCCCTCACCTGCTCCCTACAATTAAATTCTCAGATCACTCATGCAAATCCCTATCATGCAACTTGATAACAATTGAAAAACTGTTATTTTCATGCTTAAAATTGATACTAAAAGTAACCTTTAACACTCAGAAACTAGCTTGGAATCATGCTTTTGTTCATATTTTTAGAAATAAGATAGCTGGACAGGTTTATGCTTGATTTCAGTGTTTTATGCAGGTTTTAAGGTGAATTTGGTGAAAGAAGTGAAGAAGGATAGAGATGGAATCAGAAAAGAACTCAAAAAGTGCAAAAGAAGAGAAGCCGTAAGTACCGCTCAGCGCCAGTTTACCGCTGAGCGGCACTCAGGAACACCCATTGGCTCAGCTGAGTGGTGAAAGTGCAGCTGAGGGGAGAATTGACTACGCGCTGGTATCGCTGAGCGGCAGTTTACCGCTGAGCGGTGGTCTTTTGGGCTTAGGCCCACTTTTTTGTAATATTTCGAATAGTATATAAGCTTTAGGAGGTCCTAGGGTTTGTATCTTTGGCTGGAGACGAAGCAAACACTCACTTTTCCACCCCTTGGAGGAAGATCTTGGATGCTTAGGCTACCTACTCATCTTTCTAGGATTCTATCTTTCATTCTTTCATTACTGTTTATCTAGTTTCACCATGAATATGGTGAACTAAACCTTGTACTGTTGTTGGGGAATCAATGTAATCTTTTGAAGCTCTCATATATGGAACTTGTGTTTAAACATCTTATTTGAGATAATGCTTTCTTTCATCATTAGTTAGGGTTTTACCTCTTTGCTCAAAGCATGCATTGTTTAACTCATTCGATGTCATGATTATTGATTTTGTCGATATGGGAACGTACGGGGAAATCTAGATCCGAGGAAATTCTCCCAATAGCATATTGCCTAGACATAGGAATACAAGGGTTGGTTGCCTTTAAGCTTCTGTGCTTCAGAATTAATTATGCTAGGATGTAGGAATTGTATGAACTCGTAATTAAGGATAGGCCTTCTTGCAGGGTGACAGGTTCAACTACTCTCTCAGTCTCTTGAATGTCCGTCCTGGAGGGGGACAGACGTTTAATATATATAGACGTTCGTCCCCCTCCAGGACGGACGTTCAAGAGACTGATGGATTGAACTACTGTCAGTCTCTTGAACGTCCGTCCTGGAGGGGGACGGACGTCTACTATATTATAGACGTCGCCCCCGCTACAACGGACGTTCAAAAGACGTTTAAAATAAGGACTTACTAACCAAAACGCGAACCCGCGAGGAGTTATGCGAACCCGTGAGAGTTCCCTCTGCGCCTTGCATTTTCAGGTTGGTTTTTATCTATTTTGGACCATTTAATCTTACTTTTATTCCGATTAAATTGTTCAGTGATGAAATATCTTTCATTTGGACCGATTAAAAATTATTTTCTGTGCATTTTGTGCAGTTTGTAGCGTGTTCTTGGGCGGCGTTTTTGGCCTACGTTGTAGGTCATTTACTCCTCCATCTCCCTCCATTTTCATTTCGAATCTGCTCTTCAGACGTGTTGCAGTGCACAAACAAACGTCCAAACCCTGTAATCTTAAATAACCCGTAAATAACCCTAAATAACCCGTCTAATAAAGCCCTTTCTGTACACAGCGGACGTCTATATAGACGTCCGGCCTGACACAATGGACGTCTACATAGACGTCACCCGCAAAGACGTCGGTCGAACGTCGGACGTCAAAAAGCCTAAAGAACGGACGTCTATAGCCCTTTCTGCACTACTGATTGCTATCATTGGAAAAGGAGCAAAAGTATGAAGGAGTTGAAACCCAGGAGGGACAGCAAAAGCACCGAAAAAAAAAGGCTGAAGAAGGCGCGCAGGGCGCCTGGTTGCCCTTTTTTGGGGCCCTGGGCGCTGGTTGTCACACAACCATGCCTGGTTTCCCTCTTTAAAGCCACTCGGCGTTGGAGGTTTCGCGAGGACGCCTGCTTGCCCCCATTTGGGGCTCTGAGCGCCACTCTTCTCACTAAGCACCCGTCAGCTACACCGTAGGACGCCTGATTGCCCTCAACCAAGGCGTTGAAGACCAGTCTCTTCGCAGTTATGCCTGGTTGCCCCACTTAGGGTGTTGAATGCTAGTGACATTGGCCCATGATCCAATTTTGATTTATTTAAAGGCTTCTATACATTAGGGTTGGTATCTTTGGACGGCTGAAGCACAAAAAAGCTAATTTCGACCCTTTGGAGGAATATTGGGCATGCAAGAATGTTCCTTCTCACTTTCTAGGGTTTCCATTCATTCATTCTTCCATTTACACCAAGGTTCTCCATGACAATGGAGAAGTAAACTCATTTGTTGTTGGGGATGATGTAACCTCTAAACTTTCATGTATTTGAACATGTTTTAAATATTTTATGCTTCTTTCATTGAATGTTAGTAATTTCTCCTATTCCTAATGCTTGTCTTATTTTGGACATTCATGACTTGATGTTTGATTTGTTTGAGTATTGGGAAATATCTTATGAATCATGAACTGGAGGATTTACCCAAAGGGAATATTTCCTAGGGATAGGGATAAGACGTTTGGTTGTCTTAAGCTTCTTTTCTTAATGCAGAATTGGTTATTAGGGATTCAAGGGATTGAGGTCTAATAATTAAGACTAGGCTTTTTACGCTCAGGGATCGGGTTCTAAGTAATTTCGTAAGTGACATTAACATTCCAATGAAGAAGACGAGTTCTAATATGCATGAAAGTGAAGCAGGTGAAATCTAACCCCAATAACATCATCATCTGATATCATCAATATCATTCATTCATGCTTTCTTTTAGTTCCAAAAGATTAAGATTTTACATTTAAGTTTAGGTTTACTTTTATTGCATTTTACGCTTAATCATTGGAATCATTCTTTAGTCTTAATTGGTTAAGGTATTACACGATTGTTTAGTAACACGAGTCTCTTGAGAATCGATACTTGGTCTTACCATTTTATATTACTTGATACGATTTGGTACACTTGCCAATGAGTTAACATTCTCCTAGAAAGACATCGGGTCAGGATCAGATGTTAAAAGCCCAAAATAACAAACGTTAAAATCCTTTTCTGCACTACTGTCAATGGGCTTGGCATCCACAAGCCCTATAAATATACGATTGATGTTCAGGTAAAATAGTCTTTACACTAGTGCAGAAACGGCTTTTTACGTCCGATATTTTGGCCTTTGACGTCCGGCGTACGCCGGACGTCTATGCGGTAGACGTCCCTCAGACGTCCGTCGTGCCAGGACGGACGTCTATATGAACGTCCGCTGCCTGAGGACGGACGTCTATATGAACGTCCGCTCTGCCTGAGGACGGACGTTTATATAAACGTCTGCTGCATCAGGACGGACGTTTATATGAACGTCCGTTCCTGAGGACGGACGTTTATTATAAACGTCCGCTGCCTCAGGACGGACGTTTATAATAAACGTCCGCTGCCTAACCACGGACGTTTATAATAAACGTCCGCTGTCTGAGGACGGACGTCCATATAAACGTCCGCTGCTGTCTGAGGACGGACGTCTACCTTGCTGAGTTCTTTTGGTGTAGGGCTGGGGTGGGACGTCCGTATGTGCACAGACGGACGTCTATAGACGTCCGACTGTACACTAACGGACGTCTAGTGGGCGTTTTTTTTTTAAAAATTTGTTGTTTTTTCAATAGAACCACACCTGAAAAACAGAAAAATGTCCCAGAACAATTCTCCAATAACATAAATATGCGTTTTATATAAACAAATTTCTACTTAATGTTCAATCCACTACCAAACTATTAACATAAAAATAAAACTAAAACCAAACAATGTTCAATCAAGAAGAAATATAACTATTCATAACTCCATCTTTGTAGAAGATAAGCGGTCCACTCCTGCCTTATCTGGTTAATTGTGTCCTCTGTAATAGGCGATGTAGTCTTGAAGTGCTGCAAAATTCAAGAAAGATTCATTATTGTTTCATATATAGTTGAAGATGATTTGATTTGTAATGTATTGAAGGTATACATCATTACCTCATTCCAGTCATCTGTAATGACAGCTCGAATGATGGTCTTAATCCAACACATCACATAGAAGCCACATTCCCATGAATCTACTTGCTGGTTACACTAAAATAACAAACTAAATAGTTAAAAATTTAGATCATTCAATAACATAAATGAATTAGAAACTATAAATGACTTACAACCTTTGGATACAAAATTTGAACCAATTGACCACGAGATTTACCAATAACTCTGTACAGATTGAAAACACAAAGTATAATTAATATGACTATTTTATCATAAAAGTTGAAGGTTAACATCAAATTGAAGTCATTTTTTGGAGAAACACTTACCCTTGAAGCATGGTTCTCAACTCAGTTTTCATCCTCCTGTGCAACGAACAAAACCATATAATTTTACAGGTTTTGGGAATGATGACCATCAGCTGCCAGTGAGACCTATCACGAAGGACAAATAGTTATTCAACTAATTAAGGAAACTATAATAATAAACTGACCACATATAAAAACACGTACCCGTCAATGTATGGCACAAGGTATACGTCTCTTTTGGACTCATCCATCCATGTTTGCAAATAATGTTGTCTGTTTTGAAGTGTGTTACCAGACAGTTGAATGGTATGAGGTTCAACAAATCCGTACATGGAAGACCGACCTTGGTCTACAACGATTGTGTCCATGTACCTAAAACAACAAAGTTAAGTCGTTAGAAACTATATAAGAATGTAAATAAAAGTAATATCAAAGACCAAATTGACTAACTTACATGCACCACAGCTGAATGATGGAAATATTCAACATCCTGTCTCCCTCAATCACCTCCAATGCATCAGAAAATGTGATATAAACTGGCACATGTGAGGGAAGACCAAATACCCTCAAATCCCAGTATAGTTCTAATGATGCTTTCTTCAATCTCGGTAATTTTGTCACTAACTTTGATATAGGATCATCCTCTGCTTCATGAATGTCATCATCTTCATGTATGACTGTATCATGAATTGGCTGCTTCTGAGGACGTGTGAACTGAAGATAAGAATTTACGTCAAAGCTTTATAAACAATTATATGAAGACAATTAACATAAATACTAAGGAAAAAGACATTATACCTGTGGAGTCGCGATGTGGGACATGATCAATGCTCTAGGCCAGGCAATAAATGTTCCTATGGCCTCCCCCACAAAGTTAATTTCTGGAGTGGGTACAGGCACCTGAGCCTGGGGATCCCGAACCTCGTCAATGGTCACACGCACGTGCTGGGGTAATATGGCAACACCATGAATGGTCTCCCTCCCTCAAGCACTCGTCCGACAGCCACAATGCGTGGGGGATCCCCATCAACCAACAGCTCATATTGACCGCTATACTCATTGGGTTCTACAGCAGAGCATGATCCTCTAGTGCTGACACGAGGTGCTGTGGGAGTTTCATCGGCCCCCATGTGGCCTTGCGTCATGGAATGCAGCTTTTCTTCAAGCGCTCTTTGTATTTGTTTTTGTTCTTGTAGCTGATCCATGAATCGTTGCTCCATTGATCTCATGCTTTGGTTGAGTCTTTCCTCCCACTGAAGATCCAGCTGCCTCAGTGTCTCTTGACTCATTGATTGGGGGGTTTTCTGTGTAGGGCCAAAATAGTCACGAAGACCAATCGCCCCTGGAACTCCACGTACACGTCCTGGGTGCTCGGGCCTTCCAATGGCCGTTGTCAGAATGTCGTCCCTACCTTGGCCAGCAAATGTGCCCTGAGTCTGCTGCTCAACCAACTCATCCTGCACATAAAAAAACCAAGTTACTTAGAAGACATGCTGTGATAGATACACAATCAAATAACTGCTTAAAATTTGAACTTACAATTCTCTGTGAGATCAAGGCAGCTGAGGAAGATGTCATGTTCCCATCAGATTTAGTCCGAGCAGCCTTCCACAGCTCGTACCTAGCAGGTGCAGGTGCTAGGTCAGGCGACTCAAGTCCCAAGGCATCGGCTCTAGACTTTCTCAGTTTCTTCTCGAGTTTTGCATATCCACCTCGTGATAACAAGTGGGGTGTGTCGTTTAGCCTTTGTCTTTCTTGGGCGGCTGATGGACAAATTTGTAAGCACCAAAATATGATGTCACAAACTTGTTTCACAATCGGCAAGTATGACCGAATCGTTCAAGTAATAAAACTTGGTAAGACCAAGTATCGTTCTTCCCAAAGGACTCACGGCCTAGTTTAGTTATGTGATTTCTTGATTAGCTAAGACTTAAGAAAACAATGATTGAAATTTTAATATGCAAGACGAAAATAAACATGTATGCATGAATTGATCAATGGCAAAGACATAAGATAAACACTTTCAATGGATTAAATGAATGAATATGTTGTTGGGGGTCAATTTCATCTCATCCACTCTCATATATTTTAGGAATTCCTCTTTCAAATCATCATTGTTAATGCCACTCTCTAATGTACCATTCTAGATGGCTTCTCCCTAATCAAATAGTTCATACAATTCCTAGCATTCCTAATGATTAGTTCATGAGTGCAGGAGCTTAAGGCAACCAATATAATGTTGTCAGTAAAATATTGGGAGAAATTCCCCGGATCTAGATTTCCCCGTACGTGTCCGTATCAACAAAACCAATAATCATGCATTAGAATGAGTTAAACAATGCAAGCATTGAGCAAAGAGGAAAAACCCTAACTAATGATGAAAAGAAAGCATATGTCTTAATTCAAAGATGTATTCAACAAATCCATATATGAGAGCTTCAAGAGATTACATTGATTCCCCAACAAACATACAAGGTTTAGTTCACCATATTCATGGTGAACCTAGATGAATAACAATGAAAGTATGAAAGAATAAACCCAATAAAGGTGAAGAGGTAGCCTGAGCATCCAAGATCCTCCTTCAAAGGGGTGAAAGAGAGAGTGTTTGCCTCGTTTCTGCCAAAGATCTAACTAAAGGACGTGCAAGCCCTTATATACTAATCTAGAGTTACAAAAGATTACAAAAGTCCAAGCCCAAAAAGTGCCGCTCAGCGCCATTTACCGCTCAGCGGTGGTTACGCGTCTTCTTTCTTCCCCTCAGCGGCCATTTGCCCCTCAGCGGTTCCAACGCCACCTCTTGAGTGCCGCTCAGCGGTAGTTTGCCGCTGAGCGGTGCCTTCGACTTCTCCTTTTTGCACTCTTTCTTGTCTTTTCTAATGTCCTCTCTCTCATTCTTCACTTCTTTCACCAAATTCACCTCAAAACCTGCACAAAAACACTCAAATCAAGCATAAACCTGTCCAGCTCTCTTATTTCTGAAAATATAAACAAAATGCATGATTTCAAGCTAGTTTCTAAGTCTAAAGGTTGCTTTTAGTATCACTTTTAAGCATGAAAATAACAGTTTTTCAACTGTTATCACAACCCCAAACTTAGAACTTTGCTTGTCCTCAAGCAAAAAAATGTAACTCCATCTCCAACCAATTCATATGATGGTTCACTCATTCAAAATCCTCTTTTCAAGATAAGTAATAACTTCACTCAAACTTATGACCAAGAGTTAATTCAAGATGTGCACATGCTTTAGTGTTCACAAAGTCATTTAAATTCCAACAAATGCTATTTTTCATGAATGATCAATCAATTAAGCATGGATGTTCATGTGCTTATGGAATATTTCCTCACTAGGTAAAGTGTTTCACTCAACACACAAGTGTATAAGAGGTAAAGTGTTTCACTCATTCACTCCACTATCACAATGTCACATGAATCAACTTTGCCTTTCATTTAACCACAATCAAATACATTCACAAGCATGCATCATCACAAGGACTTTTCAATGGCTTATAATGTGGCTGGGCTAACAAGAAAATTGGTTTTTCTGGATCACAAAATCCTTGAGTTAAGAGAATCATAACAACACAATCTTCTTATTCATTCCCAACTTTCTTTTGCCTTTGCTTTTGCATTTGCATTGAGCTTTGCTTCTTTTTCTTTTCTTTTCTTTGCATATTCTTACTTTTTAGCTCTTAGCTCAATGCTTTTTCCTTTTTCATGTTTCCCCAATAACCCCAAACTTGAACATTTAACAATACCACACAAGATCTTCTACTTAACTCAAGGTAAAGATTTTCAATCAAGGGTGTTCAGTGTATTTAAGGCTAAGGGTTCAAAGGATAGAACACAACGTGTTCTCTTTTAGAAGGCTAACTTTATGAATTTGGCCAATAAAAAGGGTTTCAAAACACGGCCTTTGATCATATGATGCAAAACAAGCAATTGATTCAATCATAGAAAACCTGGGCAAAGTCATTCATGCTTTCAAAGTAATAGCATTCAACAATAACAACTCTGGAGCTCAAAACCTCACATATAAGCTCATTCACATTTGACATGCACATCCTGCTTAATTTCACAATCACAATCATGATATTATGCATTTGTTCACAAAGCTTGTGAATCACCTGTATAAGCATTTTAATGTGCACATCATCTCAACATCAATCAATCAATAAGCATCATTCAGCATTACTTATCACACAATCACAGTTAATAGCAAACCATCATAACAAACCAGGTGTTCAATAGAGTACATCAAACCCTAATCTAAAACAAAAACAAAAACAACTTACAAACTACTGGGTTGCCTCCCAGTAAGCGCTTGTTTAACGTCCCGAGCCTGACCCAAACTTTCAAGGATCCACCAACAACATCATGGTGGACAATTGTTGCACCTCTCCCCCTAGATAGGGCTTGAGACGTTGACCATTTACCACCCAACTTCTCTGCGGATCATCAGATGGATTAAAGATTTCAATTGCTCCATGCGGATGCACTTCTTTTATCACAAATGGTCCTGTCCATTTTGACTTCAGCTTCCCAGGAAATATCTTCAATCTTGAATTGAACAATAATACCTGTTGTCCTGGATTGAAAACTCTATTCACCAACTTCCTGTCATGATAAAATTTCATTTTGTCTTTGTAAGCCTTGGATGAATCATATGCATGTAAGCGCATTTCTTCAAGCTCCAAAATCTGCCGTCTGCGGGTGCATTGAGTGTCATAAGGATCAAAATTCAAGAATTTCAAAGCCCATAATGCTCTATGCTCCAGTTCAACTGGCAAATGGCATGCTTTCCCATAGACTAGTTGAAATGGTGATAATCCCATAGACGTCTTCATTGCTGTCCTATAAGCCCAAAGAGCATCATCCAATTTGAGAGACCAATCCTTTCTGGATGAAGTCACAGTCTTTTCCAGGATTCTTTTTATCTCCCTGTTAGACACCTCAGCTTGGCCATTGGTTTGTGGATGATAAGGTGCAGCTACCTTATGCTTTACTCCATAGTGTTTGAGTACTTTCTCTAGCTGATAATTGCAAAAATGAGATCCTCCATCACTGATCAACACTCTTGGAGTGCCAAAACGTGAGAATATCTGCCTCTTCAGGAATTTAATTACCGTGCTAGCATCATTTTTAGGACAAGCCAATGCTTCCACCCATTTACTCACATAATCCACTGCTACCAGAATATATTCATTGTTGAAAGATGGAGGGAAGGGTCCAACAAAGTCAATACCCCAACAATCAAAGACCTCAACCTCTAAAATACCTTGTAAAGGCATCTCATGACGTTTAGTGATTGTCCCTGCTCTTTGACATTTGTCACAATTCCTAGCATGATTATGAGCATCCTTAAATAAAGTTGGCCAATAGAATCCTGATTGAAGGACTTTTGCTGCTGTTCTTTCTCCATTAAAATGTCCTCCATAAGGTGAATCATGACAATGCCAGAGAATTCCTTCTGCTTCTTCATTTGTAACACATCTCCTTAGAAGATTATCCGCTCCAATTTTGAACAAATACGGATCATCCCATACAAACTGCTTGGCATCATGTAGAAATTTCTTTCTCTGTTGCCAAGTTAAATCTTCTGGCATGACTCTTGCAGCTTTGAAATTGGCCATATCAGCAAACCAGGGCCTCTGCTGAATATACATGAGTGATTCATCTGAAAAAGATTCCCAGATTGCAGACTCCTTGCTAGTGACCTCATTGTTGACTAACCGTGACAAATGATCAGCAATTAAGTTCTCACTTCCTTTCTTATCACGGATTTCTACATCAAATTCTTGTAATAGTAGTACCCATCTAATCAGACGTGGCTTAGAATCTGGTTTTGTCAACAAATATTTGATAGCTGCATGATCTGTATAGACAATCACCTTAGACCCAATAAGATAGGGTCTAAATTTCTCTAGAGCTATACAATGGCAAGAAACTCTTTCTCTGTAGTAGCATAATTCAATTGAGCATCATTCAGCACCTTGCTAGCATAATAGATTGGATGAAACTTTTGTTCCTTCCTTTGGCCGAGAACAACTCCCAATGCATAATCACTTGCATCACACATTAATTCAAAATTTTGATTCCAATCTGGTGCTACAATTACTGGAGCTGACACTAGCTTCTTCTTCAATATATCAAAAGCTTTCAGACAATCTTCGTTCATCACAAAAGGCGCATCCTTCATCAAAAGATTACTCAATGGTTTAGCAATTTTTGAGAAATCTTTGATGAATCTTCTATAGAACCCAGCATGACCAAGAAAACTCCTAATCCCCCTTACATCTGTTGGGGGAGGCAGTTTCTCAATGACTTCTACTTTGGCTTTATCCACCTCAATTCCTTTAGCAGAGATTTTATGCCCCAGTACAATCCCTTCAGTTACCATGAAATGACATTTCTCCCAATTCAGAACCAGATTTGTCTGAACACATCTTTTGAGGACAGTGTTCAAATTAGCTAAACATCTTTGGAAAGAATTTCCAAAAACTGAGAAGTCATCCATGAATACTTCAATGCATTTTTCTAAAAGATCAGAAAAGATTGCCTGCATACACCTCTGAAACGTAGCTGGAGCATTACATAATCCAAAAGGCATCTTTCTATATGCAAAGATACCAAAAGGACAAGTAAAAGCCGTCTTCTCCTGGTCTTTTGGATCTACCACAATTTGATTATATCCAGAATATCCATCCAGAAAACAATAGAAAGCCTGCCCTGATAACCTTTCTAGCATCTGATCCATGAAGGGAAGAGGAAAATGATCTTCCTGGTAGCTTTATTCAGCTTCCTGTAATCAATGCACATGCGCCAGCCAGTAACTGTCCGAGTAGGAATAAGTTCATTCTTATCATTATAAATTACTGTCATCCCTCCTTTCTTTGGAACCACCTGTACTGGACTCACCCATTCACTGTCAGAGATTGGATAGATGATACCAGCTTCTAGCAGTTTCAACACTTCTTTTCTGACCACCTCCTTCATGACAGGATTTAACCTTCTCTGCGGTTGAGCACTTGGTTTATAGTCCTCTTCCATAAAAATCCTGTGCATACAATAAGTTGGGCTAATACCTTTGAGATCTGATATTGACCACCCAATTGCTTCTTTGTTGGCTTTCAGAATTTCTATCAACTGCTCTTCTTCTTGTAAAGATAAAGAGTTGTTGATGATGACTGGCTTTGTTCCACCCTCTTCTAGAAACACATATTTCAAATGTGATGGCAATCTTTTCAATTCTGGCGACTGTGCTTTGATTGTTTCTTCCTTATCAATTGTTTCAAATATTGGATCTTCCTCTGGACCCTTTTTCAATGTTTCCAAGTCCATCAGACATTCATCGATCAATTTCTCTTCTTCTTCATCCAAATCTTCACATGCATCAATGAGCGTTTTTTCCAATGGTGAAATATTACGCACCATTCTTTCTTGAACCATACAAACTTCATCAAGTTCATCAAATTGAAAGCATGCTTTGTCATCATTTGGATACGTCATGGCCTTGGATACATCAAAAGTAACTTCCTCATCATCAACTCTCAGTTTAAGCTTACCATTCTCCACATCAATCAAAACTCTAGCAGTCTTCATAAAAGGTCTCCCCAGAATAAGAGGAACATCACTAGCTCCTTCCATCTCCATCACAATGAAATCTACTGGGAATACAAATTTGTCAACCTTCACTAGAACATCTTCAACCACTCCATATGGATATTTAAGAGACCTGTCTGCCAATTGAAGAGCCATTCTGGTTGGTTTAATTTCCAACCCCTGAATTGTTCTGCACATGGATAGCGGCATTAGATTAATGCTAGCTCCCAAATCAATCAATGCTCTTCCAACTTTCACATCTCCTATGGTACATGGAATGGTGAAGCTTCCTGGGTCTTTAAGTTTAGGAGGTAGTTTCTGTATGATTGCACTGCAATTGCCCTGTATATTGATAGTTTCCTTCTCAATGTACTTGTGTTTCTTTGTGAGAAGTTCCTTCAAAAATTTTGCATATGCTGGCATCTGTTGCAATGCTTCAGAGAATGGTATAGTGATCTCCAACTTCTTAAAGAGTTCCATGAATCTTTCCAACTGCTTTTCTTTCTCCTTCCTTGAATAACTCTTTGGATAAGGAAGTGGCTTTTCATACTCTTTTTCTTTCTGTCTCTCTTCTCTCTCATTTTTTTCTCTCCTCTCCTCTTCTTCTTTTCTCTTTTTCTCTCTCTCACATGTTTCTTTTTCACTCTCACTCTCATTTTCTTTCTCCTCTCTCTCTTTTTGTCTCTCCTCTAACACTCTACCGCTTCTAGTCACAACAGTTTTGCACTCCTTTCCAAGATTATCCTGTTTAATTTCGTCAACTATTCTCTCAACATGAACCTCCATTTTTTTAAATGCAACATCCACATTATGACAATAGGACGCATTTGTCTTCAAGAATCTCTGGAAAGTCTCTTCAAGCTTTGTTGTTTTCTCAACTGGAGTAACTTGCATCTGCCATTTTTGTCGTTCTTGAACCATTGAGACCTGTTGTATTCCCTGTGGTATTCGAGAAAGTTTCATGGTTACTTCCTCAAGCTGTTGAAAGAGAGTTTTATTTTGTTCTAGCAGAGCATCATGTAATGGTAACAACTCCCTCTGATGAAAGTCTCCTTTTTCAATATTGAGTTCGTTGTCACTAGTAGCCATATTTTCAATAATTTCAGTTGCTTCCTCTGGAGTCTTCCATTTGATATTGCCTCCAGCTGAAGCATTCAGTATCATCTTGGTTTGTGAACCAAGCCCTCCAAGGAAAGTTAGGACTACTTCTTCTTCTCTGAAACCATGCATAGGAGTTTTACGTAACAATCCTTTGTATCTGTCCCATGCATGTCCAAGTGATTCTTCCATGCCCTGCTTGAATGAAGATATCTCTTGCTTGCCCTTAGTCACCTTAGATTGTGGGAAGTATTTGTTTAAAACTTTGTAACCACTGCTTCCCACTCGTGAAACTTTCTTCTGGAAAAGAGTTCAACCAAAGCTTAGCATTGCCTCCCAATGAGAAAGGAAACAAGCTAAGTTTGATAGCTTCGTCTGGCACCCCATTGATCTTGACCGTGTTGCAGATCTCATTAAATGTTGTAAGGTGCTCATATGGGCTTTCATGTGATAACCCAGTAAATTGATTACTCTTTACCAGTTGAATTAATGCTGGTTTGACCTCCATGTTGGCTGCATTGACTCTAGGTCGAGCTATGCTGTTAAAGTGTTGAGGTCCAGCAAGATTAGTATAATCTGCAAGAGTTCTTCTAGCATTATTGTTCTCCATACTCCTTGTGCTATTGAACTAGTACTGGTTTGACCTTCCTGCATACACAAGAAAACAAAACCCTAGAAAAGATTTGTTAGCGCAAAAAGATATAGGAGAAGATAGAGATTCAAAAGATAAAAAGATTTAGAAGATAGAATCAAATATAATAAAACCTAATCTAAAAAATAAAATCTAATCTAAAAGATAAAATAAAATAAAATCTAACCTAACCTAAAAGATAGAATAAAATCTAAAAAATCTAACCTAAAAATAAAAAAACAGAAAACAGAAAAACAGAAAACAGAAAAATAAAATAAAAATTCGAAAATAAAATAAAATCTAATCTAAAAAGATAAAAATAAAATCTAACCTAAAAGATAAAAATCAAATTTAAAAAAATAAAAAAAATAAAAACAGAAATTCAAAATTAAAGTCAAAGATAATCAATAATCACACAAATTAACCAGTTAAACCACGAATCCCCGGCAACGGCGCCAAAAACTTGATGGACAAATTTGTAAGCACCAAAATATGATGTCACAAACTTGTTTCACAATCGGCAAGTATGACCGAATCGTTCAAGTAATAAAAACTTGGTAAGACCAAGTATCGTTCTTCCCAAAGGACTCACGGCCTAGTTTAGTTATGTGATTTCTTGATTAGCTAAGACTTAAGAAAACAATGATTGAAATTTTAATATGCAAGACGAAAATAAACATGTATGCATGAATTGATCAATGGCAAAGACATAAGATAAACACTTTCAATGGATTAAATGAATGAATATGTTGTTGGGGGTCAATTTCATCTCATCCACTCTCATATATTTTAGGAATTCCTCTTTCAAATCATCATTGTTAATGCCACTCTCTAATGTACCATTCTAGATGGCTTCCCTAATCAAATAGTTCATACAATTCCTAGCATTCCTAATGATTAGTTCATGAGTGCAGGAGCTTAAGGCAACCAATATAATGTTATCAGTAAAATATTGGGAGAAATTCCCCGGATCTAGATTTCCCCGTACGTGTCCGTATCAACAAAACCAATAATCATGCATTAGAATGAGTTAAACAATGCAAGCATTGAGCAAAGAGGAAAAACCCTAACTAATGATGAAAAGAAAGCATATGTCTTAATTCAAAGATGTATTCAACAAATCCATATATGAGAGCTTCAAGAGATTACATTGATTCCCCAACAAACATACAAGGTTTAGTTCACCATATTCATGGTGAACCTAGATGAATAACAATGAAAGTATGAAAGAATAAACCCAATAAAGGTGAAGAGGTAGCCTGAGCATCCAAGATCCTCCTTCAAAGGGGTGAAAGAGAGAGTGTTTGCCTCGTTTCTGCCAAAGATGTCTAACTAAAGGGGACGACTGCAAGCCCTTATATACTAATCTAGAGTTACAAAAGATTACAAAAGTCCAAGCCCAAAAAGTGCCGCTCAGCGCCATTTACCGCTCAGCGGTGGTTACGCGTCTTCTTTCTTCCCCTCAGCGGCCATTTGCCCCTCAGCGGTTCCAACGCCACCTCTTGAGTGCCGCTCAGCGGTAGTTTGCCGCTGAGCGGTGCCTTCGACTTCTCCTTTTTGCACTCTTTCTTGTCTTTTCTAATGTCCTCTCTCTCATTCTTCACTTCTTTCACCAAATTCCCTCAAAACCTGCACAAAAACACTCAAATCAAGCATAAACCTGTCCAGCTCTCTTATTTCTGAAAATATAAACAAAATGCATGATTTCAAGCTAGTTTCTAAGTCTAAAGGTTGCTTTTAGTATCACTTTTAAGCATGAAAATAACACTTTTTCAACTGTTATCAGCGGCTAACCTTTTATCCTGTGAAACCATGTATATAAGTAAGTCTAAAATCATAAAAACTCAATGAAAGATGATCTTAAGAAACATACCTTCCATTCTTCAGACTCTCTAGATGCACGAAACTGCATCCAATCCTCCTCTGTGAAGGTATAATGCTGAGATGGATTTTCATGTTGTCTATCTCCAAAGACATATAGTCGTGTCAGCCTTGTCTTGAAATCCCTAAATCTTATCGCTATATGCGATAACACTTTCCTTCTGATTTGCAATGTGTTTGGAATATCAAAATGTTGCTGTTTAAAACAAAAAACTTGTTACCAAGAGAAAAGTTAACAGATAAGTATATCACAAATTGCATGAAGTCTAAACATACCTGAACATCTTGCCATAAGAGGTTCTTGTCGACCTCTGGGACGTCATCCCAACATGCATGAAGGATAGAGACATGACTTTTTGCTAACTTGCCCAGATAACTCCTAAACCTATCAGCATTTGGCCCTGATGGATGACCTGATCTGGGGTCAATGTCAACATGCCTCCTCTGACCATCCACGCGTCCGGATGTCACATCTGCCACTCGGGTGACGCCTCGTCCACGTCTGCTCTTTCCCGATCCTGAGTCTGAGGCCGACATACCTGAAAAATTAGACAACGTTAGTAATAATTCAATTATGATGAACATACATATAAAGTCAATAAAAGTGAAAATATTAACCTATTAATTAATTGTTTTTTCCCAAATGCCTTCGTTGTGATCACTACGAATTGCTTGCATTACATCGGCAACGTCATCAACTGGGTCTTCAGTGGGTCTACATGCAACAGATGTTGTCTCAAGTATATCAAGAGAATCGTCATCATCATGTCCATGCATGTTTCTACCTTCTAAAACCACTGACCATTTGTTATTCGATGGATCACTTACGTAGAATATTTGTCTTGCTTGACTAGCCATGATAAATGGTTCATCAGTGTAATTCATCTTGTTCAAGTCTACCAATGTGAAACCAAGGTCATCCATCATGACACCAGAATTTATATCAACCCATTTACACTTGAAAACTGGTACTCTAAAAGTAACGTAATCAACTTCCCATATTTCTTGTATTATTCCAAAATAACTGATGGATGCTGTGATTGGATTTTTGTCTTTAGAACTAGCAAAGTGCACAGACTCAGCTTGTAGTGTGACGCCACTATTTTGAACTCTGCTTTTGTCATCTTCTACCTTTGTCTGAAAAGAAATATTGTTTATATAGTACCCACCATATGTAATGACCTCTGTGTTCGGTCCACGAGATAACCTCAATAAAGTTTCAGAAACATGTGGAGTCGCATACACCTTTTTCTTAAACCATCCCAAGAAGGTTTTCACATGTTCATTAAGATGCCATTTTTCACTCATTTTTGGGTTTGCTGCCTTTATTTCATTAACGTGGTCAGAAATGTAAGGAATCACATCAACAGTGTTGTTTAAGACGTACAAATGAGCTTGGTCAATTTCTTTTCTGCTAACACTTTGAATTGTCACACCTCGAACACCCTTACCTTCACATTTTCCTTCGTTTTTGCTCTTGGGAAGACCGACGGGTTCACAAGATGGCATATAACTTGAACAAAATTCAATGGCTTCTTCTGCAACGTATCGCTCTATGATTGAAGCTTCTGGTCTATACTGATTCTTGACATATCCCTTTAAGATCTTCATGTATCTTTCAACTGGGTACATCCACCTTAAGAAGACCGGCCCACATATTCGAATTTCTCTGACTAGATGAACAATCAAATGTACCATGATGTCAAAAAAGGAAGGTGGAAAATACATCTCCAATTGACATAGTAGTCTTATTCCCTCATTTTCCAATTCATCTAAACCTCGAGGGTCAACAACTTTCTTGCAAATGGCATTAAAGAAAAAACTCAGACGTGTCAGAATACCCCTAACAGAAGGAGGTAATATGCCTCGAATAAGAACCGGTAACAATTGTTGCATCAATACATGACAATCGTGAGACTTTAAACCAACTAGCTTTAAGTCTTGCATAGACACAAGGTTACTAATATTTGAAGAATAACCTTGCGGAACCTTCACACTTCTTAAACAGTTACAAAAACTTTGTTTTTCTTTTTTGGAAAGTGTGTGACAGGCTGGGGGCAGATAGGTGCGTCTTCCTATTATCTGTGGATGTAACTCAGATCGGATTCCCATGTCAGCCAAATCTTGTCTTGCCTTTATTCCGTCTTTGCTCTTCCCTTTGACGTTTAATAAAGTTCCGATGACACTGTCACAAACATTTTTTTCAACGTGCATCACATCAATACAATGTCTAACATCAAGTTCACACCAATATGGAAGCTTAAAAAATATCGATCGTTTCTTCCAAATGTTCTTTGCGGAGGTACTTTTATGATGTTTTCCAAACACAATGTCAATGTTTTTGACTTCGTTGTACACCTCTTGACCATTCGGGGTCTGCACACAACCTCATCCTCAGCACTTCCATTAAATGCTTTTTTCAATCTACGATAAGGATGATTACGAGGAAGAAATTTTCGATGTCTTGTATATACTGTCTTCTGACCATGCTTCAACTGAAGGTAACTAGTGTTTTCTTCACATATGGGACATGCAAAATGACCTTTAACACTATAACCGCTCAAGTTTCCATATGCTGGGAAATCATTTATAGTGCAAAACAACATTGCACGCAAACGGAACTGTTCCTGAACATGTGAATCAAACACGTCGATGCCTTCTTCCCACAACAATTTCAAATCATCAATTAAAGGTGCTAAGTAAACATCAATGTCATTTCCAGGTTGTCTAGGACCCGATATCATCATGGTCAACATCACATATTTTCTCTTCATGCACAACGAAGGAGAAAGATTGTAAATCATCAACATAACTGGCCACGAACTGTGTTTGCTACTTAAGTTTCCATAAGGATTCATACCATCAGTTGCAAGTGCAAGCCTTAAGTTTCTTGGATCTGCACCAAATTCAGGGAATTTGTCATCAATATTTTTCCATTGTGGAGAATCAGCAGGGTGTCGAAGAAGATTATCGCACTTTCTTTCGTCAGAGTGCCATTTAAGGTTCTTTGCATCTTCTTTAACAGAGAACATACGTTTGAACCTAGGTATTATAGGCAAATACCACATCACCTTAGCAGGTGCACCATCATTACCTTCATTACCAGTGACTCTGTCAGATTTCTTTTTAAAACGGGATAAACCACATGTTGGACAATAGTTTAACGAAGCAAACTCCTTTGTGTACAAAACACAATCATTAGGACAAGCATGTATCTTTTGATATTCAAGACCCATTGGACATAAAATTTTTTTGGCCTCGTAATTACGAATAGGTAGAGTATTATTTTCTGGAAGCATCTCCTTCAACAACTCCAACAACTCGGTGAAACTTTTATCGGTCCATCCATTCCTTGCTTTTAAACTAAACAACTTTAAAGTTGAAGACAAGCGTGTAAAGTTTGAGCATCCTGGGAACAACGGTTGCTCTGAATCATTAATAAGAGTATCATACAAATTAGCCCTTCCAAAATTATCTTCACCGACATCACGTATCATGTCCTCTAAATGGTCACTCATCCATTCTTCCACATAATTTGTTCCTCGTGACGTGGTAGGCTGCTCAAGTACTTCTCCATGCCAAGTCCAAACGGTATAAGTCCTCATTATGCCGTACATGAATAGATGGTCACGCACATTGCCTAAGTCTTGGCGTATTTGATTAAGACAACGCACACAAGGACAAAAATATGTCCCGTTGACAGACTTAGCATTTTGTTCAACGTATTGCAAGAACTGCGAAACACCCTTGTCATATTCTTCACTCATGCGACGTTCGTTCATCCATCTTCGATCCATACTATGTTCGTAAAATCATCAGTTCAAGTGTTTTAACTCTCACAAGGTTAGGCCCTACCCATTCAAAAAAATTAATTTTCATAATTTGCTCAGCCACGTGCATTGAAGTCTACGTCATAAAATTGATACAATTTCGGCAGCATTTCGCATTGGTCTCCAAAATACACGAAATGAGAGTAGTCAACGATGACCACAATCAAATATGCATCCGGAGAACAACACAAGTACTGAACCGAAATTTCATCAATCTTATCCTTAAACTCCAATTGACATGGTATTGCAAATTATGAAAATTAATTTTCTCAAACTGTCCAATCGGACAATTCAAAATTTAACACAAACGATTAAAACATTAATCGTTTGTCTTAAATTTCAAACGGGAACTAAGTGGCACTCAATGTATGACAATAACTAATACACATTTTACACAATAACACATACATGCATACACAAAATTTAACAGTAAAAAACGTCCATACACTAATACACATTTCTTAATCGTTTAACACAATAAATAACTAATACACATTTTACAGTCAAAAACGTCCATACCACATACATGCATACACAAAATTTTCAACCAACAAGCTAACCTGAAAAGTAGATTCCAAATGAGAAGGAGGGAAGTGGAGGAGTATACGGCCCAACACGCAGTCCAAAAAGACTCAAGGAAGCCGCCCAAGAACACGCAAGAGTCTGCAAAAAAACGGACCCAAAACCATTTTTAATCGGTTCAAATCAAAGACATGTCATCACAGAGCAATGTAATCGGATTAAATGTAATTTTAAACGGTCCAAAAGTGAGAAAACCAACCTGGAAATGTCAACGGCGCAGCAGCAGCAGCTCGCGTTCGCGGGGAAGAAGACGAACAGTGAATGGTCACGGTTCGCGCTTTCCATTTTAATGAACATAGACGTCCGGGCCACGTGGGCACGGACGTCTATAATATTATAGACGTCCGTCCCGCCACTAATAGGACGTTGTAATGAATTTAAAATTGAATTTCGCGGGGCTTTAAACGTCCGTTAACATGGCTCGGACGTCTATAATGTTATCAACGTCCGTCCCAAGACGGACGTCTAAAATTCTGATGAAAACCTAAACGATTCAATTACCCATGTCAGTGCACTGAACGTCCGTCCTGAGGGGCACGGACGTCTATAATATTATAGACGTCCGCGCCCCAGAGGACGGACGTTCAGAGGAGATAAAGTAATTATTACCCCACCCACTCGTCAGTACACTGAACGTCCGTCCTGAGGGGCACGGACGTCTATAATATTATAGACGTCCGCGCCCCCTCAGGACGGACGTTCAGCGGACTTAAGTAATTATTACCCAACCCACTCTGTCAGTGCACTGAACGTCCGTCCTGAGGGGCACGGACGTCTAAATATTATAGACGTCCGTGCCCCTCAGGACGGACGTTCAGTGCACTGACGAGTGGGTGGGGTAATAATTACTTTATCTCCTCTGAACGTCCGTCCTCTGGGGCGCGGACGTCTATAATATTATAGACGTCCGTGCCCCTCAGGACGGACGTTCAGTGCACTTAAATCAATTAGTACCCCAGCAGCTCTGTCAGTCCTCTGAACGTCCGTTCTGAGGACGGACGTTCGGGCTCTCCCAGGACGGACGTTCCAGGACTGAAGCCAATATTATAAACGTCCAGCTCGACCCAGGACGGACGTTCAGAGGATGACGCCAATATTATAAACGTCCAGCTCGACCCAGGACGGACGTTCAGAGGATGACCCTGTCAGGACGGACGTCCGCTCACCTCAGGACGGACGTTCAGAGATTGAAAACGTTAGCCTATAAAACGTCCGTGCCCCTGGGACGGACGTCTATAATACTATAAACGTCCAGCGCGACCCACGACGGACGTTCAAGGATTGACAAGGCAGCCTTTAAAACGTCCGTCCGCTTGTGACGGACGTCTATAATGTTATAAACGTCCGGTTCGACCACGGACGGACGTCTAGAGGTCCACTTATTTACTATAATGCCACCGGTCACATATATACGTTGGGGATTCGTGGGACGGACGTTTATTGGGTGACGTGAAAAGCCGTTTCTGCACTAGTGAATTATAAACTCATAAATATAACTCAAATTCTTCTATCTCTTTCTTCATTGGCACCGAATCAGACGACATTCCTCCATCTGGTCCCGTATAACGAATTATACGATCATCGCACACACACAAACGCAAATAAGTAGGGTGAACTAACATGCAACCAATCATTTATAAAACATGCATAATTACTTTGATACACTCAACAAACCTCATATAATAATTATGTCAGACACCCTCATACCATTATACAACAATCGCATCATAGATATTCATACCATCATACAACAATCGCATCATAGATACTCATACCATCATACAACAATCGCATCATAGATACTCATACCATCATACAACAATCGCATCATAGATACTCATATCATCATACAACAATCGCATCATAGATACTCATACAACAATACCACAATTACTAATAGACACTCATCCCACAATACCCAATAGACACTCATTTCCACAATACCCAATAGACACTTACTCCAATGATATGTTGATGAGCGGTCACGAGAGGTTATGCACTTGTGATGACTTCTACTTCCTCTTACAAATACACTTCCAAAATACTCCATACCATCCACAAGGTTAGTCCTCAACACTATGTCCAAAATCAACACATTGACTAGGACCTCCTGCCCTTCATACCATCCACAAGGTTAGTCCTCAACACTATGTCCAAAACCGGCACATAGACCAGGACCTCCTGCCCCTCTCACCACATAATTCATCCTTCTCTACTTGAGACTGAATGATTATTAGAGTATCAGGATAACCTCCAACATCAGGACCCTCAACATCAACATATACACAAATACCATATCATTACAGAATCTCTCCACGAGACTCACACGATGCTCACATTCCTCAACTCATATTATACCATTATGAAATCTCCCCATAATACTCATATCATGTTCAGATGCATAAATTCAAATCCAATATAATAAATTACAATCATAACAGAAATCATACAAAATGAATATATCATAAAATAAATTAACAATACTAAAATATCACCATAAATGGTCACCGGAGAAGAATCAAATGTTTGACGAATCAAACTCACTATAAACGTCAGTACATATGACTAGTCACAACTTACTGGATTTGACCAGGGCTGCTCTATGATCATGGATGTACCAACTCCGGTTTTTAAGATTCCTCTATCCTACCATCACAATTATAATTCATAATTCCATATCTACCACAATAACATGAATTCATCAGAAATTTCCATTCCAACAAGATATATTGCATAATAATTTAACAGTACATAATCTGTTCAATAGGATTTAAGTTAAAAACTTGTCGAGTAGACTTCCAAGAAAGAGAGGTGCGTCACAATGGTCAACTTAAGTACCAAGTCTTTCCTTAGCCAAAGTGTTCCTCAACTAGTTTTTAACAAATTTCTTATTTACAAATTTAAAACAGCAACATATAATATTAGCACATAAATTCACTATTGATTTGGAAGTAAATTTTTTTAATTTGTAACATCAATCAAACCCTACACTAATTCTCACAAACTTTACTTCCAAATTCACTCTCACTTACCTCCTCCAAATTCACTCAAATAAACAATAAAAAAGTTTACCTTCAAATCCTTTCAATTCCCTCAATTACTTTCCTCACAATCCATTCAAGTGAACAAAGTCTAAAGGACAACAACAAATTGAAATAGAAAAAAGAAAACAATAGTTATATATATATATATATATATATATATATATAGATATATATATTTTGATATTTTTGTGTATACGAATTGATTAAAAATGTTACATTAATATATGTATTAATTTGATGTAGTATATTTAATGATATTTTATATTCATTAATTTATTACATTAATGACATTATCTAATAACTAAATGCATATATTAATTACTTTTTCCTATTTTGAATCTATTTAAAACGAGTGTTGCCAAAAACAATTAATATTAATCCTCTTTGATTGAACTATTCGTATTTTTTTCATCTATATAAGGCAGAGATTCGTAGAGTTTTCTGGTTGAAGGCATTGAACTTTAATCAATGAGAAAAAGAATAGGTTTGGTTGTGAAAGATGAAGAGGAGGAAGAAGGACACATAAAATTTTTAAAGAGTGATCAGATTATCTGAAAATCAAATCAAGGAAGTATACCAAAGGTAGTGTTTTTTGATTGTTGTGTTTTATTTAGTTAATCGTTGAATTGAAACTAATTGAATTTTTAAACAAAAACCTTTATTATGAATTACAGCATTGTCTTTTGGGACATCATAATGAGGAGGAGGAGTCTACATGGACTTCACTTAATTCTCCTCTTATTTTCTTGAGAGCTCCACTCTCATAGATGAAGCTGTTCATGCAACAAAACAAAGATTATTTTGCACACTGTTAATTGGTTCGACGCTTCTCTGGGAAATTGCCGAGCTATATGATGGAAAGGAGGAGAATAAGAGAAACATTTATTGATAATTTGTAAATATACCTGTCATTTTAACTTTTCAATGTAATACTACATTGCATAGTAATTATCATGAAATTAAGAAGAAGAAAAAGTCTGAAAGTGTGATTTCAATTATGAATGTAATATTAATTTGATCTTCAAACAATACTTCAACATGTTTCATATGACTTAACGTTGTGGATACTCAAATGTTTATATTACTTATATGTGACACTATTTATTTAGTATAATTATATTAAGAAATTCGTGTACTGTAATGAAGAATATGTAATACAAGCAGACTCAATTGTGACCCACTGGATCGGAAGTAAAATCTCAATATATAAGATTTTGTATATATTCAATCTAACTAATTCACCTTTTTTCACTCAAAGTAAACTTCATACCTTAGCAAAAAGCAAATGTAATAACAACTTATTATATTACTTTAGTTCTAATCTATCTCGTATTATAAATCAAACGGGTGCAAAAGTTCATATAATCTGCTTTAATTTTAATTTGAAGTGAGATATATATGAATTTAAGGGTTAACGATAGATGGTCCTCATTGACCGTGTTTATATGAGTTGTTGAATTGTTGTATACGTGATTATTGTGTACAATAAAAGTATTTTATGTTGTCATCGAACCACGTTGTCAACTACCATTGGAATCACCGTTACAGCAACTTTGTTCCTCCATCATTGTGATGCATCAAATTACATCATTATCGTGAGTCCAACACCAACCACTAGGAACCACAAACCACCTTGCCACTACAAAAAAAATTATTTAGTGGAAGTTTTTTTTTTTGATTTGAAGGAATTTTTATCCTCCATAAAGTAATTTCCGAAGGTTTTTCAAACTGCCGTAGTTTGAGTTGCCACAACCTAACTGTAGGGGTTTTCTGCGACCTTGGTATCACATTCAATTTGTTTAGGTTTTCTAGTGTAGGGTAAAAACTCCCTCTATTACTAGCTATTATTTTGTGGGAGTTTCTAACCTCCTATATTTTAAATTGTTTTATCACAAAAAATACCTATATTTTTTACACTATTTTTTGGGATTAATATATGCTATTTAATTTGACAATTATTTTGTAGAAGTTGTAACCTTCCTCATTTCTATTATTTAGTTTGAGGTTTATTACTTTATTTTTCTAGTACTATTTAATTTATGTCACCATTTGAGGTGTTTATATTTTTGAATCAAAAATATTTATTTGTAACAATATTAATGTAACAAAAGACATCACAAATTCATGTAATTCCATTGTCAAAATCATCATAGTAACATATAAGTAATTTAAAATAAAACTAGTCCTTACAACTTAATCAATAAGTACTCAATTTATTAGAAGATGTTGATGATGTGGCAGTTCCAGATGAACCAATGCTTAAATCTGAAAGTCGAATTTTTGTATTTTTGAATGAGTTAGTAGGATCTGCTCCCAAACCCATGCATCACACTCTCCCAAAATTTTCTAGGCCTAACACTCTACCAACAACATAATAAGGGGAAACCTGTGATTCATTAGTAGTGCTTTGACTCAAACCCACTTCAATTTGTTCCTATAGGCATATAACAAGTTGCAGTTGTTAGAAACGAATTGCCTTGTTTCTCAACAACAAGAGGGGGGTGAATTGGTGATTACTAAAAACGAATGTCTTTTAAATCTTTTTGTAAATTTTGAATGATATTGAATCTTTCTTGCAATCTACGTAAAACACGTATGCAATCACTACAAGAAATGTTAAAATTACCAGCGGGTATTTACCGAAGGCCTATAGGCCATCGGTAATCTTTTTTTATCGAAGGATGTTCCGAAGGATGTGGGCTGCCTGTAAAAGGCTCAAGAAATTGGATTAAAGGGTTTAGTTTCCCTCTTCGAATGAAACATTCCGTGAGCGTTTTTCTCTGTATTCCTCTTCTCTTCTTCCTTTTCCCCCATTTTCTTACTCTCATTCCCAACAACACCGTTTCCAAATACACAATCCTCCCCCAGCTTCCAGAGCTTTCTGCGTTTCCGAATGTCCACCGCACCGGCGCAGCCTCCGGTGAAGTCCCAGCCTCTGCACAAGTTCGCCCTTCCCTTCTTGAAATGGGGAGCCAGCGGCAAGAACCACCACACCAACGCAGCGCATCACCACCGCTGCCGCCGCCCCTCCTCCCACCCCTCCGATCACGCCTCCGAACCTGATTCCGACCCCCACTCCCGCCCCCACCGCCTTGGATCCAGGACCAATCGCAACCGATTTGCACTCCCCACCTGCTCCCTCAAGCCGCTAGCTCCACCACCACAACCACTTCAGGCGCCGTCGTGCAATGATGAAACTAACGACGAAGCTGCGAAGCGCGACATCGAGGACGCCGAGGAGGCTGTGCAAAAGCCGTGGAACTTGCGACCCCGCAAACCCGCGCTCCCCAAGTCTGCGCTCGAGATCGGAACTGGTCCTTCACGGAACCACGCCAACAACGGCGCGAGAGAGTTTCACGACGCCGTTTCGAACCACGGCGAGAACCCCGCTCCGAAGTCCCTCCGGCTACGAGGGTTCGCAGACACTCAGTGCGCCGAGAAGAAGGAGAAGAGGAAATTCTGGATCGCTCTTTCTAGAGAAGAGATCGAAGAGGAAATTCTGGATCGCAAAAGCCCTATTTACGTTTGGCCCTTACCGAAGGCTTTTGGCCCTCGGTAATTACCGAAGGGCAAAAGCCCTCGGTAAATGTTAGCGACAAGCGATTTACCGAGGGTTCTTTGGCCATCGATAAGCCTTCGGTAATTACCTTTTACCGACGGTTTTGGGCTGTTTCCGAGGGCTTTTGGCCTTCGGTAATGCCCTTCTTTTTTGTAGTGAATTCAAAGTAAAACAGATCAGGAGAAAAGAACAAACACAAGGTTTTTATCCTAGTTCGGCTTCAATGCCTACATCCAATCACCTTTGCAATCAACCTTAGATTGAAGGATCTTTCACTATAATGATTTGAGATTTACACAAAAGGTTTTAATGAGAACACACTCTCACAATGTAAACACAAGTGCAGAAAAGGCCTTTCACATCACCGTTTAGATGTCCGACCCCCGAATATCCAACATTAAAAAATGATTGGTGACATTTTTGTAATTAGAATAAGTATTTAGATGTTGACAATGGGGGGCAGGGGGTCCACTGATGTCTAAATACTCATACACGTCAGCTCCCCCCAGATAGACGCAAAAAAGATACGAAAAATTAAAAAGAATTAATTATTTATTCGTTACTCACGTCGGGGTGCAGGGGGGCTGACGTCTGTAGTCTATTTAGACGTCGGCCGCCCATATCAGATGCCTAAAGGGTAAGCTCAGAATCCAAAAAGTTACTTTTTGACGCCATTTAGACGTTTGATCTCGCCATTCTGACGTTTATAAGCTATTTAAACGTCGATCCCCCTTCCCCCGACGCCAAATGGGCTGCGAAAAGTGATTGTTCAATTGTCATTAGGCATCTATCGGCCACCCCGACGTCTAAATAGGGATTAGACGTCGGCCACCCCCATCCCGGTCGTCTATAGTGTGTGCCAAAATTAATTTTTAAATGCTTTAAACGTCGACTAGGCAGGGGCGTAGACGTTTAAAGCCATTTAGACGTCGTCTAGGGGGGAGCCAACGTCTAATGGTTTGTTATTACCAAACCCATGCGCGAGGCAACAGTTACGCGGACTCACTGTTCATCATCTTCCTCGCGTTTTCTCTCCACGTGTAACGATTTTGAGGTTCGTTTTCTCACTTTTGCACTGTTTAAAATTAATTTTACTCCGACTACATTACTCTTTGATGAATTATCTTTCATTTGAACCGATTAAAATGCATTTTCGTTGGGTTTTGGTGTAGTTTTGCTCGTGTCCTGTGGCGGCGTTCTTGGGCGACAATTTCTTGCGTTTAGCACTCCTCTATTTCCCTCCACGACGTTTGTAATCTGTTAAGAAGGTTAACATTCTTGTTTAAAACTTTTTTGTGTATGCATGTTATTAGCTTTTGGTTATGCATGTTATTGGCTTTTGGAATTTCATGTTATTGGCTTTTGGAATTACGTGTTATTGGCTTTTGGATATTCATGTTATTGGCTTTTGGATATTCATGTTATTGGCTTTTGAATTTGCATGTCATTGGCTTTTGGATTTTCATGTCATTGGCTTTTGGATGTATGCATGTTATTGGCTTTTGTGTATGCATGTTATTGGCTATTCATGTTATTGGGTTTTAGGTATGCATGTTATTGGCTTTTGAATATGCATGTAATAAAGTTTTGTTGTGTTATTATGATGGGCATGTTAGATTATAAGTATCAAATCATTGAGTGAAACTTAGTTCCTATTTGAAATTTAACACAAACGATTAATCTTTCAATCCTTTGTATTAAATTTTGAATTGTCTGATTGGAAAGTTTGGGAAAATTAATTTTCATAATTAGTTATAACTTGTACACTGGAGTTTATGGATAAAATTGATAAAATTTCGGTTCAGATTATTTGTGTTGTTCTCTAGATGCATATTTGATTGTGGTCATCCTTGACTACTCCCATTTCGTGTATTTCGGAGACCAATGCGAAATGCTGTCGAAATCTTATCAAGTTTATCATGTTAGACTTCTTTGCACGTGAAAATTAAATTTTCTGGATAGGGCCTACCCTTGTGAGAGTTAAAAAAATTGAAACTGATGAAGTATGTTACGAACATAGTATGGATCGAAGCTGGATGAATGAATGTCGCATTAGTGAAAAATATGAGAAGGGTGTTTCGGAGTTTTAACATTTGACGTCTGACCTGTGGTGTTTGACGTCCCATTAACGTCTCCCATAAAGACGTCGGGTCGGGATCAGATGTAAAAAGCCAGAAATAATGACGTTAAAAGCTTTTTTCTACGCTAGTGAAACACCTCCCACACTCACAATCAAAATATAGAAAGAAAACACATGCACACACAGAACCACACGTCCTTGCTACAAAACCCTTTGAGACCACCTCTCAAAGTCAAGAACCCCTTGTTCTTCTTCCTGTCTCGCACGAACAGGGAACCACATTTTGAGATTGCAAAAAGCACATTTATGATCAATGTAGAAACACCTCAACAGTACAGAGTATGATCAATCAATTACGTCCACAAGCTTTCTCTCAAGAATCCTTCAAGTTTCTTGCAAATCGTTGAATATTGATTCTTAGAGCTTCTTAATCACCTGTAACACTTTTCTCTAATCAAAGATATCAAATATGAATTTTTCAAATGATCAATTCGTTATTCTTGTTACAATATAGTGAACAATGCGTCAATATATATAGTTATCTCATTACAGACGCAGATTAATCGATTACGTTAAAATAGTTTACTTAGCTTTAAAACAATTTTCAAAACATAACAGACTTAATTGATTACATACATAGTGTAATCGATTAAGCTAAACATTTAAGCAAATTTTGAAAATTTTTTCTCTTCAAAAATCATCATAGCACATATTAGAAAGATGTTTGCAAAGACACGAGTTTTAATCGATTTAACACTTAATGTAATCAATTCAAAACCTGTTGTTTTGCCACAATTCAAAATAAAAGCTATCTTATGAGTTCAATTGATTACAACATCAATGTAATCGATTGTATCATACATAATTGCTTTGTGCTTGATGTTTTATCTCATCAAAACATTTAACACGTATACAGAAGATACACACAATTATGATCATAGTAGTACGCAAGCTAATGAACATGATAACATATGTATTAAACATATTGAATCACTTTTAAACCAACACATGTATCAAACACAAATACAGATTTCTGTTATGTCAATATAGCATATGTGTGTTTTTATAGTCAATGTGTTGTCATCATAAAAAACCAAATTATCAGAGATTGGGTTCAACACTCATATTGCTCCCCCTATCAATAGTAGTTAAAGCTCTAAATATTGAAGCACAATGCTTGAAAAAATCATATTATAGTAGAATTAATCGTTATACCCTTTATTGCCTCATTTACGAAGGAGCCATCCTTTCTTTTATGAGCTTCAATGTATAACTTTCCACAACTAGGTAACTGTCCACTTTCCAAAACCTAAATAAAAGGAAAAGTTAAAATAAATAGTAAATTTTGAAAAATAGTAAAAATCGTCAGTGCACTAATATCACTACCATCTCATGTCTTCTTCTTGAGATAAGTTTAGAACCACCGGTATGAGGAATTACTTGCTTGTTGCGATTTTTTCTATTTTCTTTTTACAAATCTTTTATGAAAAACACAATTGTTAGTTGACATAACAATCAAAATAATAATATACACAAACAATTCATAGCCTGAACAATAATGAAATTTGTACCATTGTCTATGGTTTTAGACGATAAGTAGCAAAATGAGTCCATTAAGTTCTGTCTATACCAGTTGACAAATTACATATGATTTGATCTTTCGTTTTTGTTGGATCATAGAACTCATTACATAAACTTTGCCTATGTGCAACCCATTTCTTACTCAGAGTTAATTTGCAATATCGTTGTGCAGTAGCTTCAATAGTCGTAAAACAAAATCGAAGCTTTTGAAGAAATATTTCGCATATATCATATTTTTATATTTTTAATGCAAACAACTAACATTTCATCGTATTTAAGATTACCCAATTTAAGATTTGTACATGAGATTTTTATCCTAACACAATAAATTTTGACTAATTAAACCATATGGTATTTAAATAAAATAAACCTTATTTCATTAATAAGGATATTCTAATCACTAACTTATGTCTATAAGGATATTCTAATCACTAACTTATGTCTAGAGTGATATTAATTTTTCGACGCATTGCACACTGCTCTCAAGACTTTTGATCATTCTAAACTTTCATATATGATATTTGTGAATTGGTAAAAGAATTACAGGTGTGTTGAGACGCTCCAAGAAACAAGATATACAGAAATTGATAATCTTGAAGGTTTCTTGAAGAATAGATTTGGTTTTCACTGTTGATCAACTACTGCACTATTGAGGTGTACTCTTGACTGATCAGATTTCGTTTATTAGCAATCTTGGATTTACAGTCAAAGTTTTCTCTCAAGCATACTACACCTACAATTACAAATGAATCTTAATCCTAAAAAAGAAGAAAATTGAAGGAACTCAATTACCCAAGTTATCAAGGAAACTTTGTAACTCCTTCAAATCTTAAGGAGAGAAGCTCCAGTGCACTCTAGACCAAGGGGCCACCAAGTTGCAAGGAGGTTGCTGTTGGAAGCAAATAACAATTGTAGACAAATTGTCTCCACTTTCTCTTTAAAGCCTCATCACCAAATCCTTACTGCACAAGGTTCAGTCATTATGGTCCTAGAGCATATGTCAGGCGAAATCCATGCATCTTGCCTCCTAAATGCATCCCAAATCCCATCACATCCTGTCATAAGAAATTTGTCAATAGTCCATATTGGTGAAACAATTAATTATCACTAGAGAATATTAGCATTAGGAAAACTAAAATTCACTAACACAATAATCCATATTAATCAAGTTAAGCACCAAAAAGGCAAGAAATGCAAGGAGAATGCTCACATCTTAGGCCGACTAGTGGAGATCTCGGCCAGAAGGTGTCGACCAATTTTTTGAGGTTGGAGTGCGCGTAAAGCTTAAGCGAGAGATGGGGCTCGTTGAGCATCACCAGCATCCCACCTGCAAACCTCACCAAAGTTGTTTAGGGATTTAGGGAACGAGCAGATAAGAGAGTTTGAATGGAGAACTTATGGATTTAGGGATTTAGGGAATAATGGGAATAAAGAAGTGTTAGATAGATTAAACCTAGATGATGGGAATGGACGAGAAAGGAAGAAATAAGGGTTAGATACATGAAAACCTATGTTAGACACTACGGTAGTGAGCGACGTCACCGATAATGACCTTGGCCAGCCGGGAGAGGTGCGACAATGATGAGGGACCTGGCGGCAATGGGGGTGGCACTGTAGTTAACTTGGGAAGGTGCGAAAAGGAGGCTGTTGTTGTTGTTTGCGTGAAGAAGGAGAAGAAACCTACGAGGGTTTCATGCTTTGTGATAATTTAGAAGAAAGGTAGAATTTTAAGCAGGGAGAAAACGAAAATAAATTTTTGCTTTTATTTTTTATTTTTTAATAATTAATTATACATATCCGTATTTAATTTCAATAGGTAATAGTTTTTGGATTTATATACGAATTTTAATTTTTTACATACGGATACTATCTTTGGGTAAAATTCCTGTGCAAACGCGCTAATATTACATAAATATTTACATACGGATATATTGGTTGGTAAAATTCGTATGTAAAATCCGTATATAACTCGTTTTTCGAGATCCGTATGTAAAATCCATATGTTACATACGGATTAAAATCTATATATAAATATCGGTCGGTAATGACTATTTTTCTTGTAGTGGTTTTGAATGAATATATACTTCTTTTATTGATTGTTAGTGTTTAATTCCTTCTCTTAATGCTTGTTGTGAAGTTGCTACCCATGACATGATTTTAGGGTTTGCTTGATATTGGGAAATGTTGGGTAAATCTAGACTTGGATTAAACACCTAAAGAAAATAGTATATAGGGATAGAACTAGGACCTTTGATTGTCTTAACACTAGTACAAAAATGCCTTTTTAAGTCTCTACATTTAAGTTTGTTCTTGAAATAATAGACTTAATAAATATGCGGTGGCATTTTGGTAAATAAAAGTTCATATTTTAAATCTAGTAATATCATAACAGACTTAAATTTTGCATGTGTTGAGCTTTTTGACAGACTTAAATTAATATTTTAAGTGTATTTAAAAATGAAAAGACCTAAATTCTATCATACCTAAATTCTTTAACCTAATTCCCAAACTATTCATAATATTGGTTATCTTTCTTCTACTCAAAGCACATAAACACTTTTTTCTTCATTTTCTTCCACCGTTAGAAATTTATTTCTCTCTTCATTTTTGCTCATGTTCAACCCCAACAAATTGTTTCATAGCCTCTGCGTGAGATCTCCCCTTGCTAGATCTCCCTCCTTTGCGTCCATGGGTGTGGGTGTTTTAGCCACCGCCTCGTAGAACGTGTCTTGTCGTCCCTTCCCACATTGTCGTTGTCGTGGCTTGCTGTTGTCGCTGTCACAATCTCGTCTCGTTACTACCACTGCCGTCATCGCCTCTTGCCGCCGTCGCCGTCGCGGCTTGGCGCCGTCGCCGTCGTCGCGTCTTCGACTGTCTTTTAGGGTTAAGAAATTTTAGGTTTTTAGCGTTTCTTATGATTTTAATTTCACTTCTATGTATTTGATTTGTTTATGTTGTGTAAGAATTTGATTGAATTGATGGGTTCTTTGTATTTGTTTGAGTCTGAAGATGAATCAGAAGAGAGATTGGTTATGAATATGTATTTATGTTAT
Source organism: Vigna umbellata (assembly GCF_029865625.1). NCBI lineage: Eukaryota > Viridiplantae > Streptophyta > Magnoliopsida > Fabales > Fabaceae > Vigna > Vigna umbellata. The sequence goes on from NC_142168.1 coordinate 64,373,670, forward strand.
ATTATATTTAATTTAATTTTTATTGTGTATGAGAACTTGTGAAAGATTAATTTTTTGGTGATTAATTATGATTTGTTAATTTGTTGGTTAGGTGCCAATGGATTATATGGTTGAATTTGTAATTTTGGATGGAAAATCTAAGTCTGTTAATTCACAACATATCTAAAATTTAAGTTTGTTACTTAATAACAGACTTAAAATTTAAGTCTGTCGAATCTAAGTCTGTTCTAAAACAAATTTAAAATGCCTAAAATAACAGACTTAAAAAGCCTATTTTGTACTGATTGGAACCTAATGAGGATGTCTCTGCTCTCTCTATCAAGGGATTGAGTTTGAGTAAATTAGTAGATTGGCATCTGCACATTAATGAAGAAGTGATTTACCATACATAAGAGTGAAGTAGGTGAAATCATTACCCCCAACAATATCATTCCATATCATTTTTAATATTTCCATTTCCAAGCGTTTGAGCATCTAAGATCACTTTTATCATTTATGTTGCATGTTTACTTTAATTGCACAAAAACCCAAATTATGGAATCATTCTTTAGTGTAAGTTAGTTGAAAATTACACGATTGTTTGGTGACACGAGTCTCTTGGGAAACGATATTCGGTCTTACCGATTTATTACTTGAAACAATTTGGTACACTTACCAAAGCCTCAACAAGAGGTAATATGGATTTTATTTAAAACTTAAAATAAATCCACTTAATGACTTTTTACTCTTCCACGTGCTTATTCAATGCTAGCACAACAAGGTCATAATTGATTCAATTTTACATAAAAAGGGACCTAATTGAGTTCTTTAAAAATACAAAGACATAATTACCACGAATCTGCACAAATAGAACCTCCGAAATCATTAAACCTAGAAAATATATATGTTATAATAGAGTATGAGAATGTAAAGAAAAGAAAGATGTTTCAGAGAGTGATGGGTAAGTCCATATCTCTAGTTCATAAAGATGAAATTATTGATGATCCAAGCAAGTTCTTTAGATTTTTTTTCTTCTCATAAGATCATTTGATTGCAGTCTACGTTTGTAGACTACTTTTCCTATGGTTCATCTTTTGATTTTTTTTCTTCCATAAGATCATTTGATTGCAGTCTACGTTTGTAGACTACTTTTCCTATGGTTCATCATTTGATTTTTTTTCTATTACTTTACTGTTGATTCTTTTATCATGTAAATTTGAGTACTTTTAAATATATTTATTCGAATAAATTTTTATTAAAAATTGAAATGTAATGTTAAAATATACAGTTTCCAAATTTTTCATATGTTTAATATTTTTTATTTCAAGCTTAATTTATAATTAGTTTGGGTTATTTTGGGGTAATTTATTAGATAATTTATTTTTTGTCATTTTAGGTTTTGGTTTAATGATTAAATAAATAAAATTTTAAAAAAATAATAAGTTTAAGTTGGTCACAATTAACTTAAATTCGTTATATTTTTTTTTATAATTATATAAAGATCTAAGTCTGTTTATCATCAACAACCTTAAAACTTAAGTATGTTGGTAAACACCAAACTTAAAATTTACATCTTCCGAATCTAAGCCTGTTGTAAATCAGACTTAAAAATCTCAAAATAACAAAAAGTATGTTTTGTAGTAGTGAGTTAAATCATATCCTAGAGACTTTGGGTCTAGGATAACTCATCAAAGTTCAATCCCTTGAATCATCAATGTTGTGAAATCATGTATTAAGTTCAAGAGTTCTTAAGATTACTCATGAAGTTGGTTTTATCTCTGTATATAATTTCTATTAGGTATTTAATTTCAGTTTTAGGTTCAAGAGACATTTTGTAAGACCTCAAAAATCATAATCTAGCCATAAGTTTTATCACAACAAACATTTGTTATGATATTGACAAGTATACAAAATCATGCAAGTAATAAAAATGAAAAGTCCATATATTATTTCCCCAAGAGAGTAGTGTTGATTGGTTAAATTATGATTATTTAGTGATTTAGGCGAAAAACTTTGAATGAATGCAAAATATTGATTTTTATAAAATAAATCTAAATAAAATATGTGGTAAAGACTTCAACAAGGCTGAAGTTTATGATCCAATTCAATGTAAAAATATTGAACAATATACCTCTATTCATACCTTTCAGATTCACCACGCAAACCCTACTGAATGAATCATGAAAAGAATAAGTGTTGAGTTAAAGATGTAAGACCCATGAAAAATATTTACCTTAATAGTAACAATTTTATTACTAGTACTAATAAATTTTTTTTGCGAATGAAAAATATAATTAATAAGTTTATCTAAAAATAAAATATGGAAAGCTAAATAAGAAATCTTGGTAGCTTAAATGGTAGAAAATTGTGGTGATTTCAAGAACATGGGTTCAATCTCTTTTCTACCTTTTTGTTTTAAAAAAAAATAGTGATAATGGATAAGCACTCCATGTTTGAAGTCATTATTGAGGGATCAGATATGTCAAGTGGTGATTAAAATATTAATATAATAAAATAGAGAAATCTTGAGAAATAGAGAAGAAATTTTTAGTTGCAAGAAGAGTAGAGGTTTTAGAGGGTTTTCGGAGAAACAAATTCTGAGCAAGACAATAAGTCTGGAATAAAGGTAGGGGAGCTAATCTTTCTAAGCTTTTATATTATGATTTAGTATTATTTTATTGCTATTCATGTCTTGAAATTCTATGTGAATACTGTTAATGAAAAAAATATGTGTTTGGTGTATATCTATCTATATCTAATTTTTGTGTTAAATATGTTGTTGTTTTGAATCTGTAAATAAGAAATTTGTTAAAAACTAGTTGAGGAACACTTTGGCTAAGGAAAGACTTGGTACTTAAGTTTTCCATGGTGACACACCTCTCTTTCCTGGAAGTCTACTCGATAGGTTTTTAACTTAAATCCTATTGAACAGATTGAATATTATTAAACTATTATGCAATATACTCAATTGATATAAAATATGTGATGGATTCATCTTTCTGGAAGGATAAGAAGATGTCTAACCGGCTATGCCAGATTCAACTCCTTAGTTCCCTAGAATGTTTATATTAATGTTATAATTGTTATGGTAGGATAGAGGAATCTTAAAAACCAGAGTTGGTACATCTCTGATCATAGAGCAGCCCTTGTCAAATCCAGTAAGTTGTGACTAGTCATATGTACTGGCGTTTATGGTGAGTTTGATTCGTCAAATATTTGATTCTTCTCCGGTGACTATTTATGGTGATATTTTAGTATTGTTCATTTATTTTGTGATATATTCATTTTGTATGATTTTTGTGATGATTGTAATTTATTATATTGGATTTGAATTTATGCATCTGAACATGATATGAATATTATGGAGAGATTTCGTAAGCATATAATGAGTTGAGGAATGTGAGCATGGTATGAGTCTCGCGGAGAGATTCTGTAATGCCATGATATATGTTGATGTTGAGGGTCCTGAGTTGGAGGTTATCCTGATACTCTAATATTCATCCAGTCTCAAGTAGAGAAGGATGAATTATGTGGTGAAAGGGGCAGGAGGTTTTGGTCTATGTGCCGATTTTGGACATAGTGTTGAGGACTAGCCTTGTAGATGGTATGGAGGGTAGGAGAATGACTCAGTACGAATGAAGAAAGAGATAAAAGAATAAAGTAGAAGAATTCGATCTATATTTATGAATTTGTAGTTCACATATGAGTTTAAAACATATAAATATATATCAACTATGAATTATCAAGTGAGAGATTATGAGATGTTACCTTAAATGTAATGTTACAATACATAAATTATGAATTTTCAAGTGTGAGAATTTGAGATGTTAGATAGGATAAGTTCATAACCACATTACTTAATTATTGAAAAAGATACAAGTAAAGAGCTAACTGAAAAAATATAAAAATTCTAAATACTTTATATATAAAATAAGTTAATAAAACATTAATTGAAAATAATTATTTAGAGAAATTTAAAACTTAATTAAGAATAAAATTAATACAAACATTAAATAAAGTTTATTTAGCTTGTTTATTTATTCAATGGGTGCATTCATATCAAACTCAATAATATTAGTTATTATATTAATTAAAAGTAACGTGTTTATATATATATATATATATATAATATATATATATATTATATAATATATATATATATATATATATATATATATATATATATATATATATATATATATATATATATATATATATATATATATATATATATATATATATATATATATATATATATATATATATTGCTAAATGCCTGTTTTTCATTCCACCAAACAGAATATTGGATTGATCCAATTCCATTAGAAAAATGGACTCAAGCATACAACAATGATAAGAGCAATATCCTAATTTATTGAAAGAGTAATAAAGACTAAGTGCATGTTACAAATAGGACATAACACTAGTAAACAATAGGGTTTTTAAATCACCTATTATGTCTCGGTTCTCGAAAACCCGAGACGTATAAAAATGTGGTGGCATAAATGTAATTATAAAAATACTATACGCCTCGGTTCTTCTAAACTCGGTGTCTAAAAGGGTATACGGTCTCGGTTAATTAAAAGACCGAGGCAGAAAGTTGTGCTGACTAATTAAAAAAATAATATTTGCTTTTTCGAGAGAGTTATTACACCGATTGCAGATTAATCGAAGTTGTATAACATTTATGCCTCAGTTTTATGTAACCGATGCCTATACAACTTTCACTCACAGACGTTTCCTTTCCCAACATTCCAAAACTTTTCGTCTTTCTCTCTCAAAACTTTTCGTCTTTCTTTCTCTCAAAACCTTTCGTCTTTCTTGTCCAATATTTCACCTTTTTCTCCTTCTCCCTGGTGTAGTACTTACCCTTCACCGGCGACATCTTTGAGGTCAATGACGGGGATCTCAAACTGGGTATGGCTTCGATCGCCAGAGACGGCGATGTCTTCCGGTGACATGACAAAAATAAGAGGGATTTTGGTGATGCCGGCTTCGACGAGACCCTTAACACCGTCTTTGGTTTCTTCGAAGGCTTTCAACTCCAGTGGCGGAGGTGGGTGCGGGTGTCTGAGCTGCTACTGTAGGTGCATCTTCAACCGCATCATCAACCTCATCTGCAAATCGCCGCCGTGCTCGCGTTCCGCTTTTGGGACACGCCTCTCTCACGCGCTTCACGTTCCGGTATGTTCTTCTCATCAACCACCGCCAACCCCTCCTCCCTCCTCCCTCCTCCACTCCTCCTCCATCGTCCCCCTCTTTTGTTTTCTGATTGATGCATGTGGTGGGGTTTGGCTGGACTTGATCTGAATCGATAAAAGTTTGAAGCTTTGGAGAGGGGCAAGTATTTTTGGTGTTAGCTTTCGGTATTTTTGTTTGATCTTGAAGTTTGTTTTTTGCTGCAGAATTGAAGTGGGGATTCACCTCTGTAAGTTGGATTATCGGTAATGAAGGGATTGAAGGAGGATTTTGTCCTTTGGAAGAGTTGAACCTGGAAGAGCTGATGTATTAAACTGGAAGGGTTGAACCTGTTTGATGGAAGGCTCGTGAAGGGAAGGTTCGTGGTGGTGGAGGCGACTAGGATGGGTGGAAGAATTGATATTGCCTCGGTTGTAAGAGAACCGAATCAAATCGAATCGTATATACTGCTTCGGTTAAAAGAACCGAGCCAAATCCTGCTGACGTTCTACATCGCCTGTATATGCATCGGTTTCCAAACCGGTGTTTATGACCAAAATTAACCGGTGTCTATGACTTTTACTGTAGTAGTGTAAATATATGAAAGATATTACCACTATATTCAGAAAAAATTATAAACAATCTATATTGTATATTGTGTCATGTGTAAAGATTTTATAGAAAAAAATTCAGAATTTCTTAATAATACGATGGAAATAGCCTTCACTCATACGTATTCTTATTAACGAAGAAGTCGTGTGCTATTTCCACGACTTCATCTTCAATAATCACAATTCATCAGTGATTCCAAAAACTTCTTTAAAACAAAAATTGTACATACAAAACACAACTTAGCCCTTTAGGTCATTTTTTTTTTAAAAAATCCAAAATCGTAATATGAAAAGCAAATTAACCTATTTTTGAAAAACAAAACTAAAGTTCCACGTAACCAGACTATATACGTGTGGGATGCAGTCCCTTTCCACACCCATTCTCTCTGTCTTTGTTTAGGGTATAACTTTTGCTAGCTCTTTTTTGTAATGCATGCACACAATTTTCAGCAATCATGCCCCCATTCCATTTTCCATGTATTTTCGTTTCGAACACCCTTTTAACCTATATATTGTAGCATCCTTAATTATTTAATGAATTCGTATATAGTATAGGATTTCTATCAATCAATCTATGTTAGATCACCCTATCCACTTAGCATCCCAAAATCTCATCTTATATATTTCCTTTTCCAAAACAAGTTTCCCCGTAACCACTGTTCTTGTACTTGTTCCCTATACACACCTTTATCATAAATAAATTAAATATATGAATGAATAACTCGCAACTATTTCATATACATTACATCAAAGTACTATACTTTATGCATCATGTTATGTTAAATCAATAAAGTAAATGGAACATAAATTTATTTACTTAAGGTAAAGTTAAATTTAATTAGAGGTTACTAGAATACTCGTTAAAATCATTAGGTTTATACATAATATACTTAAGTGTCTCAATTCTTATATATATATATATTGATCAACATGTGAAATGGTTGATCAGAACATATTAAAACAAAGTTTATAATTTTTTATTTTCAAAACACCAACAACAAGCTTCTATACTAATACTCGTATTGTGTCAATGCATCATCTTATACAATAGCTTTTACAACAATGCAAATACATGTAATTGGCAAAAATGAGTTATAGATAATTGCAGCATTTTTAATGAGAATTTGCTTCTCCTTTATATTATCATTTGATCATATTAGAGTTCAATACAGTGAAGATTTCGATTTGCGTCCTCGTGGTATAGTAGCGTCTTTTCTCCATTTGGTTTTCACTTTTCCCAGTTTTCCCAGTATTTGTGGTTCTTTGTTCTTTTTGTTTTCAACATTTTCTCCATTTTTCTCTATTATTTGCCAGTATTCACCTATTTATTGTAATATTTCCAACCCAAACTGACAATGAAGAAAATAACTTGAACCTGCACAGTTTAAGCACAGAGACGAAATTCATCAATTGATAAATTTAGAGCTTCAACTTCAGTGAAATTTGAAGCAACGGCAATCAAAGTTTTCAGTTAATATAAATTACTTGCCTACAACATTGCTAGAAGTAAAAGTTGAAACTAACCACTTAAAAACAACCTTCATCCATTGATGTTCGTTCCGTTAGTCAAAAAGTTTTATCCAAAATCAGAAATATACAGTAAAATCAGTAGCATGTTCATAGTGTCCGCTTAATATCAATGCAATTTTTTATGAAAACTAATTTATATTACTGTGAGCACAAAATATCAAAACAAAACAAAAAATATGCATACAAACAAACATTGGTGTTGAATAAGAGTAACTAGAAATCAGGTACCTTTGGTACTTCCCTAATTTGATTTTGAGAAGAATATCCTCACTCTTCGAAAAATATATGTTTTCGATCGCTTTATTTTCTTCATTTTTGCTTAATTGTTTGTGTTCAGAACTCTGAGAATATCCTCTTTATATAGATGTAAAACGAAACATATGAGATGAATAGCTCAAATAATAGTTATTGATATTAATTATATATTTTAATAATTTTAATTTTTTTAAAGAGAGTCATTATTATTATTAAATTATCATTTCAGTTTCGTTGAGACTTCTATGAATCTCCGTTTCATAGTATTTATTATTAAGCATCATCTATTAATTCTTTTGATAAATTTAATATATATTCATATGTTACTTTTTCATGGTTTTAATTTTAAGTATAACTTGTTCTTTTCAATCTTTTAATTGTGTAATATGAAGATAATATATAAATATTGTGGACAGTTTATTACTATAAAATTACAATAAACATTAAATAATATAATTATTACATTTAGCAACTACAACGTGTAGCAATTAAGATTTATTCTTTTTGTAATACACATATTTAATATTTATTTTATGGAAGTAATAACCATAGTATTAATGATCTTATTAATTAATTATGTCTGCATGTGTATATATGTCTGGTACGTGTGTACGTGTGTACGTGTGTACGTGTGTATATGAGTGTGTTTGTGTAGTGTATGTGTGAATCCGCGCGCGTGAAATAGAGAAATTCTAAGTATTTTACAACAAACTGATTTTAGTGTGACTGTAGCGTGAAATCTAGGGCTTGAGCCATACGAAGAAAACCTATATTGGAAAGGAAACCTCAAGCTTGACTTGAGGCTTAAGCCATGAAGAATCCTTCATCCAAAAGGAATCTCAGGAGACTCTAGCCCATAAACACATACCTTAAGTCATAGAGGAAATTCACCTTGGAAGGAAGCCTTACAATTAGAGCCATGGAAGCCAGTGTTGAAGCCACACTATTACTATTTATGAATGTTTGCTTTTGATCACACATTTGTGAATTGATTTATGTTTGTTGTTGGGAGAAGTAATCACTCATCTTATTTCACTACTTTAAGATTAAGTGGAAATTAGTTTAAAGTTGTGGTCCAATCAATTCTCCTACATGCTTTTAGATGCTAGGAATAGATCACATATAAACATCACATACAAACATAAAATTGTTGTAACCATTAATAAGAAGTTTCTTCTTGAAACTCTTTTCCACAACTTTTCATTCACAGAGATAACATCATATAAACATCACATACAAACACATGAAACTACTAAATCTCCATTAAAGGATAAAAAATAACCCATTAAGTGATCACAAACATACTCATCATCATATTCATTAACCATAATCATACACATAAACAAGTCACTAGTGCACTCAAGGGATATGACCTCGGTTATTTTCGGTTATAGACACCGGTTCCGTAACCGAGGCATATACAGACAAGGTAAAAAATCTACCTCTTTTTGCCTCGGTTGTGAGCCGAGTCGAAAAACGATAGGCTTTTGCTTCAGTTTCTGCTGAACCGAGTCAATATCTCGGATTCTACTGCCTCGCTTAGGACCTGAACCGAGGCAGTACAGTGGTTTTCGATTTTCCAGTTCCAGGAAGTTGCAGAAAGCACTGAAGCAGAAAGCACAAAATGTTCCTCACAGTCTACTGCCATCCAAAATTGCAGACCCAACTAAGCTCAATCTGCCCCCAACCCAAGCGTCTACTGCCATCCAGTCTGAACCTGTTCGTCGTTTGCCCTCAATCTACCTCACGGTCAAACCCAACACAGATGCAACGAGCTCTAAGCTCTGAAAGAAACCCATACGCAGCGAACAAACCCAAATCTCACCTTCTCAGACCGAGACATTCTCCGCCACAAAGACACCAGCGAACAGAGCCGCTCCCGTCCCCGTCCCCGTCCCCGCGCCGTTTGTCTCCCTTACAGAGCTGCAGAGTCCCCGTTCGCTTCCTCCTCTGCCACCTCAATCGTTGTTGTCTCTGCCGCTTCTCCTCCTCCTCCGTCGTCATCAAACCCTAATTTACACCACCACCATCAACATCAAACCCCAATCGCACTCACCTTTTTCACCAAAAAACTCCATTGACACACCATCACGACACTCCGCTCATCACCACCTAGCACCGCCTATACCATTGACGCACCACCACCGGTGGCTCTTCCCTCCAGAGGCGACGTACTCGCAAGAGATTTTGGAGGCGAGAGCGAGGGGAGGGAGGGAGAGCGAGGGGAGGCGAGAGCGAGAGCGAGGAGGGAGCTAGGTTTTCTTTAACATTTGGGGAAAAATTTGGGGAAATAAGAGAGGCTTATATACCTCGGTCCTTCTTGTGCCTGAGGCAGTAGAGGCTTATGCCTCGATCCTTCCTACCAACCGATGTCGTATATCCCTTCCACTTCGGATTTCACTTAACCGCGTCAGAAACTGCGTCAGAAACCGCTAATTAGGCACCGATTGCCTTCACAACCGAAGTGGTAGCTCCTTTTTGGCACCGGTCTAGTCTGAACCGAGGCCTATAAGGTCTCGTTAATAACGAAACTGCCACCGTGTCTGAATAGACAGCGGTTTGGTGTAAAGAGAGGTCTATTGTGCGAGTTTAAAAGCACATTTTGTACTAGTGTGTTCACAAACCATAAATATACATATATATACACATCTCAATTAATCACCTCAATTAATCACCTCAGCCCCCAAAAGAGTAAAGAAAACTCTTACATGCAAAGACTAAGAGTAAAACCAGTAACAAGCCAAAGGCATTTTCCACCATGATCAAGCCCAATGCAAATTAATGTCTCATCTGTTGATGCCAAATTGCAGCCCTAATATCATGCTTTTACTACTTGTTATGATGTGTGGAACAAAGCCAAGAAAATATATGCTAATGATGTTTTATAATGTTATTTTCAATCTTATCACAGTGAAGTTCGAGAATCATGATATACAAACATATCTTAGTAAGCTCAATCGCTTAATTGTTAATTTGGAGTCACTTATGCCTTTCACTAATGATCAGACAAACATGTTGAACAACGGAACAAGTTTTTTATGATCCTTGCACGGACTTCCTCTTGAATTTGAATATGTCTGCAATCAATTCGTATCTAGCAAAATGCTCCATCTTATGACATTATTAGTGAACAATTATTTCGCCTCTCCATTTTTCACAGGTTTGTCAATCCTTTATACCTCTAAGTGATTCCTCTTTTTTACTCCCAATCTTCCTACTGAGATGGATATAGTGGAAAAAAAAGTGGAATTTAACCTTGAACACACTTAAGGGGTGTACGAAGAAATGATGAAGGTGCACAAACAATATTCCATTCTTTGGATCCGGTGGTTCCGAACTGCAGATCCGTAAAGAAGTAAATTAAAAGATATAATAAAAATTGAACTTTTTCTGACGAGGGTATTAATCAAAGTGGAATCAACACTTTAAAATGCCACTTTTATGTTTTTCTCCTCACCTTAAAATGACTCAATGAAACCTGTTGGGTTACAAGGTTAGAACGTATTACGATGTATCATATCATACCATGGAGAAAATAGACGGAGCCTCAGTTTCCATCTCAAGACTCTACGTACTTAATATTGCCATTTGGAAGTCCCGCACCGTTTAGAATATTATACAAAATAATCTTTATAAATCTTCTGACGAACGTGGTAGTCCGCCGAGCTGAGTAACGTAAGCTTGTAACCTGAGTAGGGGTATCAAGGTGATTGAACAAGGCTATGACTTGCTAAAGCTCCTCTGAAGGTTGCAACTTGCTGGTTTGCCCACTCCAAGTCTGGAACTGAGCCATGATCCTTGATCTTGAACAATCATTTATTTTTACGAATATATTAGTATGAGAAGATGAAGATTCCTCCTGTCCTTAATCTGAAGAACTGTTCTAGGCAGACTCATCATAAGACTCAGAAGTCAATTATGTTACTAAATAACTCCTCTCATGCTCCAGACAAAAACTCCCATTATAAATGCATGCATCACAGGCTCAGGCTCCATTTCACCTCTCTCCCTTCTTTTCTCTCTCACAATGTTACCTTTATTTTACAATTTGTTTTTGATTTAATTAATAAATGTTATAATATTGAAGATAATTTTAGCAAAATATTAAAATAATTATATTTTACTATTATCTATGTATCTTATGTATCTTGTAGATATATGATTTGTGACTGAAATACTTATAAATAGAATCACACATTAAATGCTTAAACACTTCGATTTCTAACTTGAAGTATTATTAATTTTGAATCATATTATTCGGTCTTTGTATTTTTCATCCACGATTGTCAGCTTTTTAAAGGAACAGTAGTGAAACAAAGTCTTGCTGTCATTTGTTTGATTGAATCAATAAATCGACGTATAAGACGTAAACTCATATTATCTTTTATTGTTTGTTAAATAAACTGTTATATTACATGAAAATATAAATTTACTTTTTAAATATTATCAAACATAATGTAATTGCAGTTGGTCATACATTTAGTTTTAAAGCATTAACGTTCTTTATATTGCAATGCAATTAAAGTTAACTTAGCTCACCCTTATACAACAATAAATATTAATTAATTTAAAATAAAGTTTAAGAAAAATTATTTTCAACTTTTTTAATAAATAAATATATGTTTTCATGTCGGCTTAACGAATACAAAGTTAAATAAATATTAAAATAAATAAGTTAGAGTTGTCATATCTTTAACTATACATTACTAAAACAATATCTAAGTAATCACCTACCTTTAGTGAATGTTATATGAATTATAATTGGGAGTACTACCTTCAATCACTTGGATAAAATTTTAGAGATGATATTAGATTGAAAACTTAAAATTACACTTCAAAGGAGTAAAAGTAGAAATTACATTTAAATTATGACTTATTTTTTCTTCTGACATGATAATTACTATGGAAAAAAAAATAACATTACATTAAAAAGCTAAAATGGCGTTGTAAATTCAGAATCTCCTCTCGTCTTTCTTTTCACCAAATCATATCTTGTGAATTGCGCAACCCATTTCTATTGATCTCATCACATTTTTCAAATAATATGAGGATTCATGGGCTGCGAGTACATTGAACATATTGCTCATCTGGATTCCTCATCCTTCCTACAAACATATTAAGCATGTTGAGATAATAATCAAATACTCTTAAATAACATGAAGGAATGTGTAGATATAACATTACATATCAAATAAGATCATACATTAATCAAGAATGATCTTACCCTTATATGTTGCACATCGAATTAAGAGAATTGTGGATGTGAAATTTGGGGCAACTGTAATAAAAGTTGTTGGTTAATAGAAAGTAGTTGTTTGTGATGTAATATGAAAGAAGAGAAGAAGAAAACCTAAATATAAAAGTGAAGTAAGAACTAACCATTTAATGGAGGAAGAACCCTTAACCTTTAATCGGAAGATTATCCCTCCGATCATAAAGGTTTCTCCTAATTTAAAAAAAGATATAGAAAAATCAGTATGTTAAACAAATTATAAGATGCAGCGTTGCTTTAAAGTTGGTTTTGTGTTGAGTGTGATTAACTATAAATCAGATACCTTTGGTATTTCCTTGATTTGATTTTGAGATTAGGATCTCATTCTTCAAAAAGTATACATTTTTCTCCTTCTCCTCTTCTTCATCTTTGCTTAGGCCCATTTCATAACTTGCCTGACAGCTCTTTCAATCTCACCTATATATAGATGAAATAAGTAGGTTAAAAAGATTAAATTATTTTAGTAATTCCTTTTAAAATGAATTATTATTTTCATTAAATTATTATTTATTATTGAATAATCAATTATGTTTTTTTATAAGTTATATATATTCCTCTTAAATTTAAATGGTTGGTTTTTTAATAAAAAATTGTTCAGTCTTGTTTATCATTTTCTAATATCAAGATAATATTTTTATTTCATACCTTTAATTTATACAAACAGAAAAAATTTCTTTTTTTATTATTCTAATTTTATATTTTTCATAAGCAATTTAGTAAGATGTAGGATAAGTTCATAACCACATTACTCAATTATTGAAAAAACTATAAGTAAAGAGCGAATTGAAAAAAATATAAAAATTCTAAATACTTCATATATAAAATAAATTAATAAAACATTAATTGAAAATAGTTATATCTATGAGAAATTTAAAACTTAATTAAGAATTAAATTAATACAAACATTAAATAAAGTTTATTTAATTCATCAACTGTAACATGTAGCAATTAGAAATTAATATTCTGCAGTTTAAAATACACGCGCTTGTTTATTTATTCAATGGGTGCATTCATCACAAACTCAATAATATTAATTATTATATTAATTAAAAGTAACATATAATTAAGTTTCATATATATATATATACAATATATTCAATCCATGGAGCAATTTTTCATTACTAAAAAATTAATACGAACTTTAAATAATATTTATGAGATGTATGTTGTCCTTAACAATTAATATTCTACTGTTTACAAAAAATACATTTATTGATTTAATGGGTGCATTCATCACAATTTCAATGATATTAATTATTATATTAATTAAATTTAATATATAATTTAATGCATTATATATATGAGATAATGTATTTAATCGATGAGTAAATATTATACACTCTTTATTGGTATAAAATTAATACAAATATTAAATGATATTTACGAACTATAACATGTAGAAATTAATATTTTGCAGTTTACAATATACCTCTTTATTTATTGATTTAAAGAGATTCATCACAGTTACAATAATACTAACTCATTTTTTTCTTTAAAATAATCAATTACCAATTTATGATATCACTTATCATAGTCGATTATTATTAGTAATGATGAGAGTTTTCAAATAGATAAATAATTATCTCATTTAGATAATCGATTATCAGACATTAAATAGCTCACAACAAATCTTTTGAGGTATTTTTGAGTAAGATCTATATATTGGATTGAGATTCTCATTCCAAAAGACGAAATATGTGAATTTCGAAAGTCTTATATGTTTTGTTTCTTGCCATAAGTGCGTTCTAGGATTTGTGTATTGTGGCTTTGAGAAATTGATGTGGGCATAAAGTGATAACTTTTGCAGAGTTGTGATTGAGTGTTGTTGCTCATGTTGAGTTAAAGCTTGTCCCCCCCATTGTTTTTGTGAAGATTCAAAGGAGGTGGTCATCCTTTGTGAAATATTCGAAGGAAGTGTTCATCCCTTGTGGCTTTCGAGGAAAGTAAGTTATATATCTTGGAGTAACAAGAGAAGTGTTCTAACCTTAAACTCACTAGTGCAAAAACAACGTATAGCGTCACGCGTTCAACATCGAACCACTCAATAACCAAAGTTAAAAATGACCGGTGACAATTTTGTGAATAAATGCAATTATTAAACGTCGTTTAGAATTGTAATTCGACATAAAAGGATATAAAACTTCGAATATCCCAGCGTTAGACGTCAAAAGGTTAGTGAATTCAATAAAAATTTGAGTCAGAGATTGAAAATTCATTCATTTTATCTTAGCGAGCGAGACCTCTTCTCTACTCAAACTTTTCTCGAACGAAGTTTGACGACCATCACATGTAATATTTCCTTCATTTGATACAAATGCATGTTAATTTACTACTTTAGTATGATTTTGGTTGGTTTTACCGATTACTTTCGTGTTCTTGTCCTTCATAGGCACATTTTGTTTTCTCTCTCACTTGTGGCAACACTTTATTCCGATAAACCAAGGTTAGTTTTCGTTTTCGTTTTCGTTTTTGTTTTGAAAAACTTATTTGTTGAACTTGTTTGTTGTTATTTTTTGTTCAACTTGTTTGTTGTTGTGTTTGGTTGAACTTGTTTGTTGTTGTTTGATTGAACTGTTTGTTGTTTGTCATTGTTGTTTGTTGTTCATATTATATTACACGTTCATAGTTCATGCTTTACAAAATTCAAAAACTGAAATTTGTTGTTTTCCTACTTTTCAAGTCTACTAGAGTTGTAAAAAAGGATCACAATTAATTATAAAAATAAAAAACGTGATTAATGTTGTTTATTGATAAAATTTGACGTTAAATTTAACGTCAAATTTTTTAAATTCGACGTCAATTTAAACGTCTCCCAATATGACGTCGTTCTCGAATTCGACGTGAAACACCCAAAATATTTGACGTTATATGTTGTTTTTGTACTAGTGACTTGTTTATTTTCTTTGTGATTGTAATAATTTCTTGGTTTTTGATAGTGGATAGTTAATTCTCATTTGACATTTACAATTGGATGTAGGATCCTCGTGATATGAACCAATATAAAATCATTTGTGCAAATTTTCTGTCTACCTTACTCTCTAAGTTATTTTAAATTATTGTTAAGGAAATTAAATAACAAGAGAAAATAGTTAAAGGCACAATTTACGGTAAGAAATAAATTCACTCCCCTCTTGATTTGTTGTTCGTGTTAACCATTTTGCCGCATCGCTCTAACAATTGGTATAAGATCTTACTTTGATAGTAATTCAATGACGGGGCAACATCAAACCTTTGCTGAGGATACCTTAATCAATAGACCTCCATTGTTTACTAGAGAAAACTAAGTTTTTTGGAAAGTTAGATGCAAATTTTTATGGAATTTGTTGATTGTGAGATATGGGGAACTGTCACAAATGGTAATTTTGTTCCTACTGTTTTTATTAACAATTTGCAGGAACCTAAACCTCGCGACCAATGGAATGCTGACGATGGAAGAAGATCTCAACTAAGGGCTCGTAACATAATATCATATGCTTTAACTATTGATGACTTTTACAAGATCACTACTTGTAAGAATGTTCAAGAGATGTGGGAGATGATAAGGGTCACTCACGAAGAAACAAATGATGTTAGAAGAGCAAGAAGGAGTACTTTAATCCAAGAGTATGAGATGTTCTGAATGAAACAAGGAGAAACTATCATAGATGTCTGATAGGCTGTCGTTGAAGCTATCAAATTAATACTACTTTTCAAGGCAACTTCAGTATTGCCAAGTAGTATTCAAGAAAGTAGACAGGGTTGAAGTAACCCTGAGTCGTCTCCCAACGAACACGAAATTGCTTTTGAATATATGTGACTCTTATGAATGTTATGCAATGCTTATGAATAAAAGTAATGGTTGAAGAGTGTTTAAAGAATAAATAAGAAACTTAAAAACAGTTACAATGAAATAGGTTAATTCCACTACTTTTCCAAGATAGATTCATCATCGGTTATTCATGGATAATTGTTCAATTGATTATTGTTTAAGTTTCAAATTAATTAAAGTACATTCTTAATTAATTTGAGGGCCATCATGCATTTAACCAAAGTAAATTCTCAATCAAATGCAAAACCTTTCTAGATTATTCACAATAAATTCAACCAAAGTACATTCTCAATCAAATTCTATCGTGTTTAATCATGTCTATTCTTAAATCTCCTAACCAATTAAAAGCTAATCAATCAAAGTAAATTCTCAATTGATTATAGTTGAAATTATTACTAATCAATCAAAGTACATTCTCAATTGATAGTAAAAACTATTTAATCATATGAAAGTTCCTAAATTAAATCAAAGTAGATTCTCAATTTAAACCTAGAAACCCTAAAACTCATATAATCAATATGAATGTAGATTCAAACATATTATGATGCAAAAATCTTTGCTTTTAACAAGATAGAGAGATGAAAGACGTAGAGAGAACAACTTAAATCAATAATCAAAGTAAACAATTGCATTAACTGAACGTAACCTCAGAATCCGTCATGGAATTACAGCAGAATAGCCCTAGATGCTTAGCTCTCCATGAATGGAGTTGAATATAAGATGAAAGAAAAGTGAGAGGAGTATGAGAGAATGAATTAAGTGAAGTCCCCTTTTTCTGCCTCCCTTGGGTCTCTTTATATATGCTTGATTGGGCTTGGACTCTGAATAGTTTGTTGATAAGATATTTTCTGTTGATATATTATACCTTTCAAATATTCATTAGATTAAATCAATTTTAAAGAATATTTGTTAGATATTAACTTAACTATCTTATATCCTATATCTTCCAAATAACTAAAAGATTTAGATAATGATAAAATTATTTGGAAGATATTTTTTGTTGATATTCCCAAATTAAATTCAACAACTAAATTTTATCTTTTAGATTTTCCGACTTTCCGATTTTCCGACTTATATTTTCAGCGGCACAAATAAACATTAGAACATCCAAGAATAATTTATGCACTAAAACTCACTTTCTACGTCTCTTTATTTCCCAAAACCCAACAATTCCAATCATCACAAATTCACTTAAAATCAACCATTTAAGCACAATTATCCCATCAAAAATTTGAATTTTAAAGCATAAATGTGGGCATAAATATGCACTCATCAATGTCCATAAACTCTTCACTTATATTGTGAATCATGTCATTGGGTTAGGTAAGTCTTTAAAAAATGATGAATTAAATATTAAAATTCTAAAATTGTTGGAGAGGACTTGACAACTAAAGTGACTGCTATAAGTGAGTTGATAATGACATATTTTACCATGAATTTAGTAATGAATCAAGAGAAAATGTCAACCCACTAGTAAAAAAAGCAGTTACGAAAGCGCCGTATATGCTTCGGTTATGTTAGAACCGAAGCTTAAAAAATTATACGCGTCTGTTAAATTGTAACCCGTGGTGGAAGGGTGATACTGCCTCGGGTCACACAAGAACCGAAGTGTATACTCTTGCTTCGTACATTGCAATTCAGAGTGACAGCTTTTTTAGAAGGCTTTACTGCCTCGGGTGACCAGCAACCGGTGCCATATAGTCAATTAGAAGGCTTTACTGCCTCGGGTGGCCAGCAACCGGTGCCATATAGTCAATTAGAAGGCTTTACTGCCTCGGGTGGCCAGCAACCGGTGCCTTATAGTCAATTTCAGTTACCTGCGTACTAATTTTCTTCTCTCTACTGCATCCAAGCTCCAAAAAAGATTAAAGGTCTCGACTTTCTTCTCTCTGTTGCACGGTTAAAGGTCTCCACTTTCTTCCCTCTGCTGCACGGTTAAAGTCTCCACTTTCTTCTCTCCGTTGCATCTTCTCTCTCGCTGCATCCAGATCCAAAAAAGTTCTCGACTTTTCTTCTCTCTCGCTGCATCCAAGCTGTTGCTTCCTCCTCGCTGCATCCAGATCCGTCGAGCTCCCTCTGGTTATTGGCGGCGTGGTTCATCCGAGCGAGCCTCTCGTCACCAGCTTCATCCATTGGGGAGCGACGAAGCCCACAGTCGAGTGCGGGGTGGCGACGTTGTGGCGGCGAAGGCGTCCTGCTGCGATGGCGTTTCTGCAACAGTGACGTTTCTGAAAGGGTTCAAACTCCATCTTCTTTTTCTCTCTTTCTGCCTCGATCCATCAAACCCAAGAGCAGTCGGAACCGCCACCGGACGCGATCTCACTCCGCCTCCGGACGCGATCTCACTCCGCCACCGGACGCGATCTCGCTCCGCTTCCTCATTCTCGTCTCTCCCTGTTAATTTTTTTTTTACTTGGACTGTGTATGAATCTGTGTATGAATGATTGTTTTGCTGGATTAGAATTTTAATTGGCCTTTTCAAAGTTTTGCTACTGGTTCATGAGAGGCGGTTCGGTTCTTGAGAGGCTCCTTGCGGTTCTTGAGGGCGTGCCTTCTTACGGTTCCCGTCGAGGGCAGGGAGGGGGATCCAGCGGTTCTTTGAGGTTGGGATTTGGGTGTTTGAGGGTGAAGTGCACGGGCACGACCATCCAAGGAAGAAGGGAAAAGTGCTACTTTGCTTTCTGACCGGAGAACTGAACAGCGTGGTGATTAGGAAGGAAAGCTTGAAGGTATTTCTGACCGGAGAACTGAACAGCATGGTGATTAGAACTGAACAGCGTGGTAATTAGGAAGGAAAGCTTGAAGGTAGCAGTGGTCAACAAAGAATGTTAAGGAGATGAGGATGGATGTTTACCAGTTTGGGGATCGTTCCATGTGAATCAGAATTGTTGAAAAAAAAATACGTTACTGCCTCGGTTAAGTAAAAAACCGAGGCATAATCCCATTTTTATTGAACCGGTTTAAAACCGAGGCATAAAACGTACCCCTTTTTACCTCGTCTGAATATGCCTCGGTTATAGAACCGGTGCCTATAAACCAAAGCAACCGGTGCCATTTCCTGTTTGTGTACTAGTGACCCTTCCTTAACTTTTTACCTTGTAAATCCTAGTTTTCTTTTACTTTGTTAAGTGGTTTCACCTTAAGCTCTAATGAGATATTTTGGTCATTAATCCCTGCTTTTATGTGCTTAAAGTAGTCGGAAGAAGTCTATGCATCAAACGAAGGCACTGGAAACCAAGGAAAGCAAGAAAAACAACAAAAATGAAGAACCAGAATTCTACTGAAGCTAGCCCGGGCGCCACGACTAGGGCGCGCTTGAATGCCCCTCCTTATGGGCGCTTGAGCGCCAACTTTACTGACATGGCAGATTTGCCCTATTTAACTCGGAGGCGCAAAGAGCTTTGGATCTTTTGACAGCTAGACGCGTCTTCTCTCATTTGGAGCTCTTGGAGGCGAGCTAGGAGTTGTGGGAACAGTCCTTCTTCATCCTTGGGTCTTCTTCCTTCTTCCATTTCCACCATTGTTATAAGCTCAATGATTGTTAGTGTTAATTCCTTCTCTTAATGCTTGTGGTGAAGTTGCTACCCATGGCATGATTTTAGGGTTGGTTTGATATTTGGAAATGTTGGGTAAATCCGGAGTTGGGTTAAATACCTAAAGGAAATTTTATCTAGGGATAGAACTAGAACCTTTGGTTGTCTTAAATCTCAATTCTTAAAGCGAAAGTAATTGTTAGCTTTTCTAAGGGATTGGAGCCTAATAAGGAAGTATAGGCTCTCTCTACCAAGGGATTGAGTTTGAGTAATTTAGTAGATTGACATTGACATATTAATGAAGAGGAGGTGATTCTCTATACATAAGAGTGAAGTAGGTGAAATCATACCGTCAACAATACCATTCCATATCATTTCTAATCTTTCCATTTCCAAGTGTTTAATTATCACAGATCACTTTATCATTTATGTTTCATGTTTACATTAATTGCATCAAAACCTAAAAATATGGAATCATTCTTTAGTCTCAACATGAGTCCCAAAATCTCAATTCCATTTCAATTGTTACATTGTTTGGTAAATTTGGTGAGCATGAACTCGATCTCGAAAGACTAAACAAAGAAGAAGAAAAAGGAAAGACAAAGACTCTAGCATTCAAATCTGAAATTTAAAAAGGTATTAGTACCAAGGAAGATGATGACTTCGAAGAAGAAGAAAGCATGGGTCTTATCATCAAAAGGCTGAGCAATGGGAGTCAGATAGGGAGTTCTTCCCTCCGTCAGATGGGATTTATCTTGCAAGGAAATACTTGCATCCATCGTGATGATGTGGGGTACCCAAAGGATGAAGATGAGGACCAGCAGATGGATGACATCCAAGATAAAGCAGGATTGTCTGCACCACCTCCAACCAGTTCCTCTTACTCTTTAGAGAGTCTGTCTTGGTAATTGTCTGATATGTCTCTTCTTCAAGCCTTTAGGGATGACGAAGTATGCTCTCTCCTTAGGAGTCTAGACGATAAGGTCCATGTCTTAGAAGACTTAGTTAACTCTTTAGCTAATGATGACAATGATGAGTTCTAGATGTCCTTCATGCATCCCATTTGCATTTTATTCTCTTCCTATGTTATGTTTCATGTGTTTAATAAAAATGAATAATTTGCCTTTCTTTTTATTGTCTTATTTTAGTTATGACTTATATTTAGGGGGAGTTCTTATATTAAGGAGGAGTTATATGATAGTCATACATAGCTCTTATTTTTAATAATGATAAAAAAGGAAGAGAAATATATTTAAAGAGAACTTAATTTATTTATCTCCTATCCACTAATCCCTTTTCCTAAATTTATGTATGCATTACAAATTAGTACATGTTACAAAAGGCTTTAAATTAAGGGAGTTTTAATCATCATAAAAAAGGAGAAGATCGTTAACATAAAGATGAAGCTTAAGATTTTGGATGATGTCTCAAAGTCAAGTCTCAAATGTTCAAGTTGCAAGAAGATCTTCATGAAGACTTTTTTTTATGTTAAACCTTTTGTAATTCACATGTATTATGTGTTAAAAAGGTTTTCCAAAAAATAATTTTGTCTTGGAATAATCGATTACCAACCTATGATAATTGATTATCCTTAACTGATTATGACTTATCATAATCGATTATAGCGAGCAAGTATGAGAGTTTTCAAGCATGTTTTTGACCATTGTGCATACATTAAATGCATAATCGATTACCTCAATTATCACATATTAAATAGTTGACAAGGGATTTTTGGAGGAATCCCTGAGTGAGATCTCTATATATTGGAATGAGACTCTCATTCTAAAAGACGAAATATGTGAATTTTGAAAATCTTATTTGTTTTGCTATGTGTTTTGATAGGTGTGTTATAGGGTTTGTGTAACTCTTGTAGTTGTGGTTTCAAGAACTTGGTGTGGGATAAAGCATGAACTTTCACGGGAGTTGTGATTTAGTGTTGTTAATGTTGTTGAGTCAAAGTCTGCCATCCTTTGTGAAGATTCAAAGGAGGTGCTCATCCTTTGTGAAATATTCAAAGGAGGTGTTCATCCCTTGTGGCTTTCAAGGAAAGTGAGTTTCATCTCTTGGAGTAACAAGAGAAGTGTTCTAACCTTATTTTCTTTGTGATTGTAACAGTTTCTTGGTTTGTGACAATGGATCGTAGATCGTTAATTCTCATTTAAGATTAGCAACTAGACGTAGGATCGTTGTGATCTTAACCAATATAACATCATTTTGTGCAAATTTTCTCTCTCCCTTACTCTCTTAGTTGTTTTAAGTTATTGCTAAGGAATTTAAATTACAAGAGAAAATATTTAAAGACATGATTGACGATAAGGAACCAATTCACTCCTCTCTTTATTTGTTGTTCACGCTAATCATTCTTTTGCACCAGTCTGACAACCCATTGGCCTAAGAAAGTGTGATATTCATGTAAGAAAGATTTTAAATGTTGTAGGACACTAATTTCTCCTCTATAGAAAACAAATATATTATCAACATAAAGAGTATGAGAAGGAAATTGTATCTCTCGATGGCCAATAATGAGAAGCATATGTCTTTGGAAATAAGCTTTTGAGATGCCCTACCGTAAGTGAAGTAACAAGTCAAACCACCGTTAACAAGAATAAAAAGATGAAAAAATTGTAAAATATGAATACACATCAAAAAGCCTTCATAAAACCAAAACAACCCAACACTTGAATTAAGAAATGCCTAACAAACTTTATTCTCAGTATCATTTATCATACAATTAAAATAGAAAAAAATGGTTTAATTTTTTTAATTATTTTATTAAAATTTTCAAATTTTAGAAAAATATTAGTTATTTTTTAGTAACTTTTATGATCAATAATTAAATTATGTATTCTAGTTAAATTTATTTTAAATGATAATAATTATAATAATTTTTCACATAAAAAATGGATAGTCTGATTGTAGAATATAACAAAAAAACTAATCTTAGACATACAATTAGACAATATTAAAAGTCAGAAGTTTAGCTTTCTTAATAAAGTTACTAAATCAATATTGTTTTAGACACAGTATTTAACTGTATGTATTATAAATTATCTCACATTCTCAATAGGATAGTAAATTAGTTTACTGACTTTATAAATATCACAATGTAACATTAGTTTATATATTACACTTTATTCAAGTAATAAACAATATACTCTATAGATATTACACTTTATGATTTACCATTTTGAATAGGATGGTAAATCTTTTCCACTCTCTTCATTTTGTGAAAGAAAAGTATATCATGTTAATATATCTAAACAATATACTCTATAGATATTACACTTTATTCAAGTAATAAACAATATATATAATTTTATTTGATATGAAAACTATAATATATAGTTAGAATATTACTTGCACTATCAAACATCGTACTCAATTCAGGAGAATATGTACTTTGTGTTTTATGCATCAAAATATTTAGTTGTATTTTGTGACATTAATCCATAATTTTTAGCATATTATGATTTAGTTGGATAAACTTTATAGATAGTTTTTATACTAGAAGTCAGTTATCCATATAGGTCTAAATTATCAATCCTATCAACCTCTCCTCTTTGGGTAAGAGTCAGTTGGTTGTGAATTGGATATATATTTGCACTGAACATATGAATGATCTTGTAATACTTCTTATAAATGAAAGCACCAAAACCATCTGGTGCAGGAATGATATTATATCTAGTCATGGAAGTCAACACAATCTTGAATGTGTATTACATTTAGTGTAGCTTCTTGAACTTTGAGATGAAAATCCTGAATGGTATTTCTTTCTATTCTAGTTTTTGTAAAGTTTGCTTAGTCACTTTTAGCTTTTGCTTAAAACAAAAACACACGGCAAACAACTAGTGCTTTATTCAAGACATTTTGTACGATGTTCTCACCATCTTATTCAGAGGATTACCTTTGATGATGAAATTGTTCTTTAGGTGTCAACAAGATGGAAAATTGTTACCACGAAGGTTTACGGATGCCATATGGTTAATGGAAAGGCTTATGTTAAAACACAAAGTCTATATCAATAAAAAGAGAGAAGAAAATTTTATATTCTGATTGGTTAAAAACAAACATTCAGTGTCAACTACGAATTCATGAAATTTATTGGAATAGTTTGAAGATCAAATTAATATTACACTCAACTGATAATTACTATGAAATGTAGTATTACATTGAAAAGTTATAATATTTACAAAAGATCAATAAATGTTTCTCTTATTCTCTCTTTTCAGAGAAGCCTCCAACCATTCAACAGTGCTCAAAATATTCTCTCTTTTCAGCAACTCTCGGACACTTAACATCCTTATCCTATTCTCCTTTTAAATTTCCATCAGAGGTTGGAGCTCAAGATATTTGACAGATGGGAAATTATTAATGAAATGGGGGAATCCTACGTTGACAAATTTGACTGCAAAACTATCCCCATTTCTAAATAATCCCAAATCATCATCCTGTCATTCATAAAAAAAAAGGCTTCTGTTAGAAACTAGAATCATTTTGAAATCAAAGATTATGCTGCACTCATTCATATATGTTAAGGTTGACATGTTTATAATCTCCATTTTCATGTATGTTTTCTGACAAAAATTCTGAAACAGTTCTCAATATGTGTGTCTCACTAAAAAATGCAATGTTCAGTAAACGAAATGTTTTTTAATTTGAAAAACCATAAAATAAAACAATAAAAAAGTGGAGGATCTAATTAATGAAATGCTTATATATACTATACCTTTGGTATACTTCCTTGATTTGATTTTGAGATAATCTCATCACTCTTTCAAAACTCTATGTCTGCGTCTTCCTCGTCTTCATCATTTTCCATGATGATGCCCATTTCTCTGAACTCTAAATATTCAGAGACAGCTGAAAGAATTACTGTTGACAATGGTTTAAACTTCGACAATAGTTTAAGGGAAGAGGATTAATATTAATTTTTATAGTATTTCCCGTTTCAAAAAGATTTAAAATAGGAAAAGTAATAAATGAATGCATTTGATTAATAAATAATGCCATTAATGTAATAAATTAATGCATGCGTTATAATATTTATGCAATATCATTAAATATGTTACACCAAATTAATGTATATATTAATGTAACATAAATAACCTTAATTCATTTATTTATTTCAAAATATAAATATATGTATACATTATTGGTAAGAAGGAGGAAAATAAGGATTTTAAGAATAAAGTAGTTTTGAGATTTTAGGTTTTTGTTTGCAAATTAGTGTTTTTGAGTGTATATTTTTATTAGAACATAATTGTTATGTTATTTCTTTATTTTTATATTTTTGCCTAGAGCCAAAAGGGTCTTTTATCTTTATTTAATTGGTGTATAAATTAATTAAGGGGTGGTTTGGTGTTTAGAAACTCTAGAAACTCTAAATCAAAGAGAAAAAACAGAGAAATGGTGGAGACTGGCGTTTTGGGAGAAGAAGAGAAAGAGCGACGAGAAACTCTTAATGTAAAGAAAGATTGATGGTGTTTTAGGGTTGTAGATAAAGTCTTATGATTGGTCAAGGTATGAGGAAACTTACTTTTATTTGTTTATTGTTTTATGTTATATGTGTTCTTGATTATCTTGATTAATAATCTTTGTTTTGATACATGTGTATATGATTATGATTATATGTGGTTATTGTTGGGTAAGAGTTTGTGTATGAATAGGCATAGGGATTATCTAGCATTTGTGATGAGTTTTCCATATGAATGTAATATGTATGTTTTGTTGGGTTATCCCAACAGAGGGTTTGATGTTAAGTGTTGGGTTGCTAGGTTTCCTTCCTATGTGGAGAATAAGCCAAATAATGTGGATTATTATGTCTCACTTTGTTTTAGTGAAGATAAGTCAGATTAGTAGGGCACATTAGAGTCATTTGAAGAGAGGGAAAAGCCCAGTGAGAGAGAAAGGAAGAGAAGAGGTCATTCCCGCATAACATAAAATCGCACTGGTGTTTTCGACATTGTGAAGTAGTTCACCATTGGATCAGATTGATTTTTGAACATTGGGTTCCAGACTTAGGGTTCTTCATTCTAAAAGTTCGGATCGTTAATCGGAGGTCCAGTTTGGCAGTAATCATCCTCCCACCAACAACTTTGTTTTGGAGAATTTCATCAAATCTGCATTGGTTTTTCTGTGGTTGTGAAGTTGTTCACCGTTGGATCAGACTGATTTTTGGATAGTGGATTCCAAACATATAGTTATTCATTTTGACCGTTCGGATCGTCAATCAGAGATCTAGTTTGGGAGCT
This sequence comes from Vigna umbellata, assembly GCF_029865625.1. Classification (NCBI taxonomy): domain Eukaryota; kingdom Viridiplantae; phylum Streptophyta; class Magnoliopsida; order Fabales; family Fabaceae; genus Vigna; species Vigna umbellata. The sequence goes on from NC_142168.1 coordinate 64,400,087, forward strand.
TTGTTTTGGACAATTTTCATCTTCTTGGTTCTCATTTGTAAGCATTATGCTTAATTAGTTTGGCTCATTGAAAACCCTATTTGGTGTTTTTATCAGAGACTCTTTCACACCCTATTATTGGGGGTATAACATATTGTAGAAATAGATTGGCCTAGTTTTTCAACCAAGAGGAGGAAGGGTGAATTTGTTTTGCTTAATAAAACATGTCTTTTGAAAAATCTTTTCAAAATCTTTAAGCCTTTCTTGGAATGCAAGCAAATAAAGAATGCAAGGAAATAAAAGAAATAAATGATAGAAAGAACAACACCAAGGTTTTTACTGGTTCGGCCTCAATGCCTACATCCAGTCTCTTTCAATGAACTTGAGATAGAAAGTAATCCACTATATAGATTAAGTTTTACAACAAGCAATACAAAGACACTCTCTCAATGTATCCTCATTTCTAACTCTAAATCTGCTATAGTAAAACACAAAATGAACAATCCTCTCTTTGAACCCTCTTTGAGATATCACACTCAAAGTAACTAGAACTCAAAAGTTCTCTTCTTGTCAAGCAACAACAGGGAAACCACAATCTCAAAAGATTGCAAAATATTCTGATCTTCCAACAGTACACATCACAATGCAGATTGATCAACCTTTGAAAATTTAGCAACTCTTCAAGAATCCTTGCTTTGATTTCTTTCCAAAATGATTCTTGATTCTTGGAGAATAAACGCTCTTGCAATATAAGAACTCAACAAACTTTTTCAGATATAAAAGATATTATTCAAAAGTTATTTAATGCATAGAGTTATGCGTCAATTTATAGAAATGGAAACTCTTACGCAAATTAATCGATTACGTTATTAATGTAATCATTTAAGCAATTAACATTACTGTAATAGAATTACATTTAACACATTTAACAAATTAAGCATAGCATGTAATTGATTAACAAATTAATGCAAGTCATAGCATTTAAAAATACGACCGTTAAGGCAGTTATGATTTATCAAGAAAACAGTTTTCAACTAATGAACATTTTAACCGATTAAGAAAGTGTAATCAATTAATTATAACACTTAAGCAAATTTGGAAATTTTTCACACCAAAACTCATCAATGCACTCAGTAAATAAGTATATGCAAATACACGAGTTTTAATCGATTATCTGCATAATGTAATCGGTTAAAACTTGCATTTTTGCCACTGTTAAGCAAATACTGACATCTGATGAATCTAATAGATTACATAAACACTATAATCGATTAATTCATACAGATATGCAATGTGCAAAGAGTTTTATCAATCTTAACCAATGAATATGCATATCACAAATAAAGTCACATATCACAAATATAAACATGATGAATATGCATGTCATATAGTTACAATCAAATATATAAACAACAACTTTGCTTAATGTCTGCAAGAGACTATTAAAATTTTTTTGTTGTTGTCATCATAAAAAACACATATGGGATATATGTGTGTTTAGCTTTCACATAGCTCCCCCTATCAACACATGTCAATGACTGGATCTGGATGCTTCAAGTGATGTATTATATGTGTTTGAGTATGTTTACATGGGTATGTGATTCTTGAATGCATGTATGATGTGTTAACTATGTTTTCACATAATCTAGGATTGATGTATGTATGTTTGAATGCTTGAATCATGTCCAGGATGTGTTTCGATTAAGCAATAATCAATTATCATTATTTATAATCGATTATGTACGTGTTGGTTTTGAGTGTGGTTTTGGGAATAATCGATTATCTGGGATGATAATCGATTATCACTTCCTGCGTGATGTTTCTAGGTAAACTTCATTGAGATAATTGATTATCTTAAGTGATAATCGATTATCACAGTGCATTTTGGTGAAAAATGGTGAATTGGATGAAGAATGGATGTGAACCAAGCTTGAGGAGTTGTGGAACATGATGATAATAAGAGATTAAGGTTAGTGGTTATGTTTAGGGTCAGTTTGACTTATGGTTGAAAGTGAAGCATGAGTAAGTGTTGGGAAGTACCAGAATATGTGATTGATAATCATGAAAGTGAAGGATAAGTTTACTTGTTGTACCTCGTAAATCCTAGTTTTATTTGCGGATAAGTGCTTCCTTTGCCTTGTGTGCATTGGCAGGAGATGATCTGTAAGGGAGGCTATAGGTGAGTTGTAGAAGCAACTATGTCGACAGTTACATACGACAGACATAGGCATCTTCTAGTCACCAACAGAATACAAAGGGCATTCATAACCTCCAACCGCAATTAACTAGCCAATATCAACAATTGTGTTAGAAATGAAGTGTTCTCAACACCAAGAGGGGGGATGAATTGGTTGACAATAAAAACAAATGTTTTTTTGAATATTTTTGCAAACTTAGAATGATCTTTAACCATTCTTGTAATCTAAGTAATACGCGTATGCAATGAAAGTAAAAGAGATAGGAAGAGAAAGACAAATAGAGGATTTATACTAGTTCGGCCTCAATGCCTACATCCAGTTTCCCTTCCAATCAATCTTAGATTGAAGGATCTTTCACTATAATCATTTGAGTTTTACAACAAAGGTTTTACAAAGACTCTCTCAAATGTAAACACCTCTCCTCAAATATAGAAAGATAACACCTGTATAAAGAACCACACGTCTTCACTGCAAAATTCTTTGAGAACACCTCTCAAAGTACCAAGAGCTCTTCACTCTTCTTCTTGGCCGTACACACAGGGAAACAACACAATCCATAATTTTTAGCATATTCTGAGGAATTTAGTTGGCTAAACTTTATAGATAGTTTTTTTATACTAGTAGTTCATTATGCATATAGGTTTAAATTATTAATCCTATCAACCTCTCCTCTTTGGGAATCATCTCAAGTTGAGTAAGAGTCAATTGGTTGTGAAAACAATATATATCTGCACTGAACATATGAATGATCTTAGAATACTTCTCATAAATGAAACCACAATCGATTATCAAAGGTAGGCACTATGCGAAGTTTACCCAGACTGTGATAATTGATTATCACTTAATTAATTGATTACCAAAGTTTCCCCAATTTCCATTACTTGCACACTAGAGCAATTACCAAAGCTTACACTAAAGTGAAAATTTTCATGTAAATAAGAAAAAGAAGACTTGTTACTTATCATGTGATTCCTATAACCTATATCTACCTACCAAATATTTAACCAACATTGCTAATCTCCACAAAAGTTAAACTTTCAATTGATTATAAAACTCTTAGGCCTACCTTTTAGATGAATGTGAAATCAACTTTCTTGCATGGAGAACTTGTGAAACAAGTATTCATTGATCAACGTCATAGCTATATTAAGTTTGAAAATGAGCATAAGTGTTTTTCATTATAGGCACCGGTTCTCGAACAGAGGCATATGCAGACGAGGCAAAAAGTGTACCACTTTTGGCCTCGGTTTGAACCGAGGCATAAAGAGAGACGATTTGGCATCGGTTCAACTACAACCGAGGCCGTATGTTCCACCTACTGCTTCGGTTGTAGTCTGAACCGAGGCCGTAGAGGTTTTTTTTTATTGCACCCTACTGCCTCAGTTGTAATCTGAACCGAGGCAGTAGAGGTCTTTTTCTTTTTACGCAATACTTTCGGCCTCTCTTGTGGTCATAACCGAGATCATTCCACTCTACTGCCTCGGTTGTACTCTGAACCGAGGCAGTAGAGTTCTTTTTTTTTTTACGCAGTACTTTCGGCTTCGGTTGTGGTTTTAACCGAGGCATATATCGCTTTTCTACCTCGGTTGTGACACCAACCGAGGCATATATCACTGTTTTTTTTTTTAAAATGAGGTCTGTTTCTGCGACATTCCCCACAACAGAAACAGACCTGCATATATATTTACAGCCAGAACAGTCGAGAATAATCCAGAAACGTATATTTTGAATGAAAATTATAATAAAACATAAATACATTCAATTGAATCATAAATCAACTTCTTATAAGCATAAATCAATCAAATTATAATCCTAAATCAAGTTTGAAGCATAAATAAAACTGAATGTACAATGTTAAACTAATAATAATGTAGAAAAACATCAAACAACTTAGAAACATAAACTTAGAACTTAGTATATCTTAATATCTAGTATATACTATTATATAAATGAATTACATATTTAGCCAGTGCTTTCCTCACAAGTTGAAGTGACTTCTCCGGAATTGGAGCAGTCCTATTGAATTTCTGCATAAAATACAATGATTTAACTTAGTGTATTTGAAATCTAAACTATAGGGAAAATAAAATTGAAACCTAAATAATACCGTTTCCCATCCACTGGTGTAATGTGCACGAATAATGGTCATCATCCAAAACATGACGTAGTAACCACATTCATATGACCCCGTTTGTATATTACACTACAATATATCATCATAATTATAAAATGTTAAGTAACATCAATTGAATGGAACCAAATGTAAATGAGTATGGACTAAAATACCAAACCTTAAGGGCAACCCATGGAAGCTTTTTAGCTGTAGTAGTAGATCTCCCAGATAACATCATATGTGTTGCAAGGGAACTATTAAAAGCAATTCCTTTAGCATACATTTATATATAAAAAAGTAGAAACATTGAGATTCTTACCAATCTACTACATGTCTAAGAGAGCTGGGAGGAGACTTCTGCAATGAACAAAACCAGACAGCAGTGTTCTCCGGTATGGAGATCACAAGTAGCTGCCAATGACACCTGAAATTGGTAATAACTTATGAATCATATACCAAAATTAATAAATGAATGTGTTGAAGTTAACAAACTTCACTTACCCATGTATATAAGGGAGAAAATATATCTCCTTCCCCATTCCAAACAGGTGTGATGTATGTCTGGATATCATCAAATTTATTTCTTTCATGAGTCATAGAGGGGTCAATGAACCCATATACATCGTTGAACCCCTTCTTGTTACTAACATCAACATATACCTAAAATGAAGAAATAATATGATATAAGTAAGTTGATAAAATAGAATTGTATAAAAAAGTTTTCATAAACTTACATCATCCACAGCTGAATGAGTGTAATATTAATTTCTTCTCTACCCGACGCAAGCTCCCTAACATCTTGATGATGCAAGTACAATGGGATCTGAGTTTCTCTTCCAAATGTAGTAGAATCCCAGTGTACATTCATCGGCACATTGAAATGATTTTAGCAAGCTCGTCTAACGCACCAAGAGGGTCATCCTCAGATAAATGAGTCTTCTTCGGTGGAGGACTTCCCTCTTTACCTATCTGCTGTTAAATGCAAAAATGGTTATGTTATAACGTCAATTAGAAGTAAATATTAAAATTGAGAAGTATATAGTACAAGTGTTTACCGGGGGATTAGATACATCACCAACCAAATGTCTAGGCCAGGCGACAAAGGACTTAAATGCTTCTTCCACAGTGAAGAACTCATCTGTAGGCACAGGAAGAACGGCATCCGCTATGACAACTTCATCCACCGTGACCTTGACCTCATCTTCTGAAAGTTGTACACCATGCACTAAGTGGCTGTCTCATAAACTGTACCACGAGCCACTAGCACGGTCCCAGTATCAGAAAGAATAATAACTGACATGGACGAGTTTCATCCATGTCGTCCCCTGGGGCACCGGAAGCTGAACAACTTCCTTTACCGCTTCTACCTGTCAAATTAAATGTTAGGTTATGCAAAAAGTAAATTAGTACCAAAAAAATAAATAAGTTTACCTGTAGGGGGCACAACATGTTCCGCTACAGGAGATGGCGGAGGACGATTGCCATAATCCTCATAATGCTGCTGGAACTGGCGCGCAACCATTCAGCAACTTCATCATACAACTCTGCTCGAACCTTCTTTGTGATCTCCTGCGTCATCTCTTTTCTTATTTCCTCCTTCATCTTTTCGTATGAATATGGACGCGAGGAAGACCCAAAAAACTGTCGTATGCCTATGCCAGTCCCAGCACCACGCACTCGTCCTGGGTGCTCAGGTCGTCCAATAGCTGTGGCAAGAATATCTTGACGACCTTCTTGTGTGAATTGACCTTGGGAGCTCTGCTCAACCAAGGAGTCCTGTCACATAACAAAAGTTCAAAATCATTAGAAAAATCTATGTAATATATAACAAAATTAATGTAAAAATATAAGGAATGACATCTTACAATTCTTTCAGATATTTCTCTGGCAGACTCGGAAGTGTAGGAGCCCGATGGTCTTATACGGGCTAACTTCCACTTCTCGTGCCGAGATGGTGGTGAAGGAGGAGAAGGAGGGTCACCACCCTCAGAAAGTGGAAGTCTGCTATCTGACTTCTGCTTCATTATTTTTTCTTCAAGCTTCCTATATCCACCACGAGACAGTATGTGTGGATTTTTATTCTGAGCGCTTATTCCCTGTGCTTTTGACCTTTTTTCCTGTGACAATATGAAACAATTGTCATAATATAGAATTATGAATGATGAATTGAATGATTTTACTGTACTTACCTGCCACACCTCGGATGAACGAAGCTCTACAAACTGACGCCATGTTGCTTCGTCAATTGCTGAATATTTGGAACATGGATTCTCATTACTTTTTGGTCCAAATATATATGTAGACGTCAATTTTGTCTTAAACCCTCGAAATCTTTTTGCAATTGCAGATAAACACTTATTCCTTAAGCTCTCGACGTTTGGCATATCAAATGTTATCTGCAACAAAGAAAGTAATAACCTTATATCAATACAGATTTATCAATATAATGAATATAGAAGATGGAGCAATATTGCTTAACTTACCAATAGATCTTGCCAGATGAGATTCCGATCAGCCTCAGAAACATGGTCAAAGGATGGAGTAAGTATAGAGATACGATCACGTGCCAATACTCCAAGGTAAGACCTAAATACATCTGCATTTGGGCCAGATGCAACTCCAGTGACCACGTCAATAATGATAGGTGTCCTCTCACCTGCATTTCTTCTAAGTATAAGCTGTCGTAACCTCGTTGCTCCTCTCGTCCGTCTAGAAGTGGTGGGGACTTCATCGCCTGACGAATGAGGTGACTCAGCCATATATCTGTCACAATAAATAAGATGATATATAAATAAAGCACTTATAAAATAACATATTATTTAACAAGCCATAAATATTTACACAAACATGAAATTCATACATAATCATATGGATTGGTCATATATATATTCCCTCATTGTGATCTTCTCGTATTGCTTGTATGTCATCAATTAGAGGGTCGTCATCCAAATTTATTGTCGTTTTAAATGGATGGCTGTCAGCGATATGAAGATTACTTATATTCTCTTCTTTATCTTCAATTTGCCTTTTTCCTTGGAGAGCAACATACCAATGGTCAGACGCAGGATCTTTGACATAAAAAACCTGACTTGCTTGATATGCCATGATGAACGGTTCGTCTCTATAACCAACCTTTCGAAAATCAACAAGTGTCATACCAGATTCATCTATTTTGACACCACTCTTATTGTCTACCCACTTACATTTGAAGAGTGCAACGGAAAACTTAGTGTAATCAACTTCAAATATCTCTTCAATTCTACCATAGTATCTCATGGATCCAACTATAGGATTTTGATCTTTGGATGTTGAAAACTGTAGTGACTCAGCTTCTAGACTGACGCCACTATTTTGTACTGTGCTTTTATCATCCAAAGTCTTTGTATAGAATGTGCAATTATTAATTTCGTAGCCTGTACAACATACAACATCAAACTTCAAGCCATTTGCTAACCACAACAAAGTCTCAGAGGACCGTGATTCTTTCGAAACTTCAGATTTGAACCAGGACAAGAATGTTCTGTTATGCTCCATCAACTGCCATTTCTCTGATTGTCGTGGATAGTTGTCCCTTACAACGGCTTTGTGTGCTTCCAAAAATGGGATCACTTCATCTGTGTTGTTTAATATGTACAAATGTGCTTGCATCAATTCTTCACGACTTTTCGTCACCACATTCACACCTCGGATGCTTTTACTTGTAGAATATCTACTCAACCATGATGTCCGAGGGACTCCTATCGGATTTGCTTTAGTCATATACTCAGAGCAAAACTCAATACTTTCTTCAGCAATATATCTTTCAATCATCGAACCTTCTGGACGATATTGATTTTTGACGTACCCTTTCAAAATCTTCATATAACGCTCAATAGGATACATCCATCTTAAGTATACTGGTCCACACAACTTTATTTCTCTGACCAAATGAACAAGTAAATGCACCATGATGTCAAAAAAGGATGGAGGGAAAAACATTTCTAGTTGACACAAGATGATGATAATTTCGCTTTGAAGTTCATCTAACTTTGTAGGATCGATGACTTTACTACAAATTGACGAGAAAAATGAGCACAATCGAGTTATGGTCAGCCTAACTTTTTTGGGCAAAATTCCACGAATTGCCACTGGTAACAACTGTTGCATTAAGACGTGGCAATCGTGAGACTTCAGTCCAACAAGCTTTAAGTCCTGCATTGACACTAAGCTCTTGAAATTTGAAGAGTATCCTTGTGGTACCTTGATACTCTTTAAACAAAGACAAAAACTTATCTTCTCTTGTTTGGACATTGTGTAACATGCAGGGGGCAAATAAGTACGTTTACCAATCTCTCTTGGTGCCAACTCTTCTCGGATCTTCATGTCAACCAAATCCAAACGCGCATTCACTCCATCTTTTGTTTTTCCCTGGATGTTTAGTAGTGTACCAATCAAGCTATCACAGACATTTTTCTCAACATGCATGACATCTATGCAATGTCTAACATCTAACTTTGACCAATATGGAAGATCAAAGAATATTGATTTCTTCTTCCAAGGGGTCGTTACAGAAGACTTCTTCGACGTTTTCCCAAATATATGATGTACTTTATTAACTTTCTCAGCAACTTCAAGTCCAGTAAGTGGAATGGGTGCATTGTCTTTCTCTTGTTCTCCATTGAATGCTTTCTTTAACCTTCGATATGGATGATTAGATTGTAAAAATCGCCGATGACGCATATACACTGTCTTCCTTCCGTGTTTTAATTGTTGAGCTGCAGTGTTTTCTTCACATATAGGACATGCTTTATGACCCTTCACACTGTACCCCGACAAATTACCGTAAGCTGGGAAGTCATTAATGGTGCAAAATAACATGGCATGCATCATGAAAGTTTCTGAAGCAAAGGCATCAAATATTTCAACCCCATCAACCCACAACAACTTCAAGTCTTCAACTAGTGGCCTTAGATAAACATCGATGTCATTTCCAGGCTGCTTTGGACCAGATATCAACATTGACAACATCATGTACTTTCTTTTCATGCACAATCCAGGAGATAAGTTGTAAATTATCAGTATAACGGGCCAACAACTGTGATTGGTACTTAAATTACCAAATGGATTCATTCCATCAGTAGCTAAGCCAAACCTAAGATTTCTACATTCTTCACCAAATTGGGGGAATTCTTGATCAATAATTTTCCATTGCTTTGAATCAGCTGGATGACGAAGCAGCCCATCAGTTGTTCTCTCATCTGCATGCCATCTTAGGTTTTTAGCGTCTTTGGGATTCGCGAACAAACGCTTAAGTCTGGCAACTAGTGGAAGGTACCAAACTACTTTCAAAGCAGAACCATTCTTTTCTGTGTGACCACCATCTTCACCGTTGTTTTTGACTTGTATCGTGATAACCCACACTTTGGACACTTTATCAAAACTTCATTCTCATTCCTATATAATATGCAATCATTCGGACATGCATGTATCCGTTTATATTCCATACCCATCGGACAAAGAATTTTTTTTGCATCATAATTACGATTGGGTAACGTATTTCCATCTGGCAGCATTTCATTCAACAACGACAACAATTCTGTAAAACTCTTATCACTCCATCCATTGCTCGCCTTTAAATTCATGAGCCTTAACACCGCTGACAACCGTGTGAACTTAGTTGAACCCGCATACAAAGGAGTCTCCGCATCAGTGGACATCGTTTCATACACATGTGCTTGGGCAAAAGCTTCTGCACCAACATCGCGGATCATGTCCTCTAAGTTGTCTTCTTCTGCTTGATCTTCCATATCCATTGTGGAATCATAAACATTTTCAGTTTGAGAGACAGTTGGAAAGTCTGTTAATTCGCCATGCCATATCCATGTTGTATAACTTCGTATGAAACCATCACAGATAAGATGTTCCCTAATATCACTTGCGTTCAACTTCCTCCCATTCAAACAGTTCACACATGGACATCTGAACTTCACTTCATTATCATCACTTGTACTCGCATTACGTTGCGCAAACTCTATAAATTCTTCTACCCCTCTCTCGTACTCAGTGCTGATGCGTGGTAAATTAATCCACCCTCTATCCGTACGCATCTTTACTGAAATTGTTTACACAATTTCAATCATCTTGAATGATCACTTTGATCGTGTTTGTATTCAAGGTGTGACCCTATCCCATTCAAGAAGATTCACTTTTTTTAGTTTATTAAACATATCAATTTTAAACAACATATCTCATATTTCACGAAATTTTGCCAGCATTTCGCATTGGTCTTCAGGTTACACGAAATGAAAGTGATTATAAATCACAATCAAATATGCACCCGAAGATCAATACAAAACACACCGACAAATTTTCGTGAAATTTAAGAAATGTATATTAAAATTGATATGTTATAATAAACTATGAAAAAGTTATTACTCTTCTTAAACTGTCCAACCGGACAATTCAAGATTCAATACTGTAAATTATTATTACCATCTCCTCTATTTTCATTTGTAAAAAGTATGTTTGTTCAAAAAATCTGGAGATAGTAAATAATTTTTGTATTGAATCTCAAACGGGAAACTAAGGCTAATTCACAACAACAATATATATTCAAGCAAACAAATAATTACATACGCAACATGTAATATATTCAACCAAATAATATATTCAACCAAGCAAACAAAGAAACGTATCTCCCTTCCTTCCATCTAAAACCCAACAAGTCTTTTTTTTTTTAAATTTCTTTCTTGTTATTTATTCTAAACTAAACTTACGATATTTTAAGCGAATGGTGTTGTTACATATTATGTTGTATTGTTTAGTTTTATTTGATGAAAGATATGTAGAAAAGTTTTATATTAGAATGGAATGGATTGATTTTCTAATATATAGGTATAGGTTAGACAACTTGTCTATTAAACAAGTTCAAACTAAATTAGAAGCGAATTGATTTGTAACCTACTTATAATAATCTTTTATTATATTCTTACCATTTTTTATTAATAATGATTTATTATTATTAAGTTTGTAAGTTAACAATTTCATCTTTTTAAACACTTATTTATCAATAACGTTTTGATAGTATGAATATTAAATTATTTATTTGTCTAATTAGATGTGTTATAACACTTTAATTTTCATCTACTATTTATACTAATTTTTAATAAAATAAGTAAATTTAATGATTTCATATAAATAAGTAAGTTGAGTAAAATGCCTTTTATAATACCATAATATATATATTAAATTGAAAAAAAAATTATCCTTAAATAAATTAAACTACCAATCCTTAAAAAACAGTATAAAATAAACATTTGATTTTATAAAAATTGATGTCCAATTTATATGTTAGTATAAACATATGCATATGAACTTAATGAAAAATTAATTAGAATGTACCGTGCTATCTGCCATTTAATTTTATATATAATTAAAAATATTGAATTTTTACAAACTTTTTTAAGAAATATATTTCTAAATTGATTTTGAATGGATTGTATTTACACTAACATTGTAAAAATTAAAGTCATAAATAAATTACGCAATTATTTTAAAATTTTCTTCCATTTTAAAATAAATGGCCATTTTTCTTAATTGATAATTAGTTTATTATGAATTGATTGGCAATTACGCATGATGTATCGTTTATTATGAATGAATGTTAGAGTGAGTGACAAAATAAATTTCTTTCCCACTATTGAGGCTTTAAATTCATTTGTAGGCTTCTGAAGATGCTAAGAAACTTGTGAATGAGGAAAGAGCTTTTGCTCGTTTTGAAATAGAAAATGCCAGAGCAGCAGTTCAGAGAGTTGAGGAGGCACTTCAGGAGCATGAGAGAATGTCTGAAGCTTCAGGGAAGCAGGTTTGGATCATTCCTTCTTCCATAATCTTAAGTGTATTTTTCTCTCAATTCAAATACATTTGCTTTAAATATAATGAATTTATGATATATGAAAATATTAGTCCATTATTGGGGCAGGTCTTCAGTTAATATTACCAAATTCCAACTAGTTACTTGAGCTTTAATTCTCAGTTGCCCTCTATCAGTTACTTGGAACGGAGTTCTTTTAGAGAATTTTATGTTTCTTTTGGTTTAGATGATGTTTCTCACGCCAAATTTTGGGTTATTATAGGCATTTCCATGCCTATATCATTATCTTCTTTACAAAACTACAGAACTGTATTCTACATTTTAAATCTAATCCTCCTTGGAATTTTCTCTTTGGAAGAGAGCTGAATGCTGCCAGAGTAATGTGTTTCAATCCTTCTTGCTTTTTCTTGAATTACTCGCATTCTTCCTATCAACAAATTGATTCTTATGCAGAGCGTGTTTCAAGTCCAGTGCGTATTTTCAGTTGCTTGATCTGTTTACTAACAGGGAAAAGTTTTCTTTAGGCAACTTCATATAAAATCTAAAACTTCCTGTATGATATAGCTTTTCATTTATACTGCATTGCTAATTAATATATTTCTAGATGGTATATGTATGTCGGATTCTCCCCTCTGGAATATGATTTTAAATTTTACACTAACATTGAATGGCCGTCTTATTTTCTTCCATCCAGCTCAAAGCTTGAATCTCCCCACGCCTAATTCCTTACGGGTGTTAGATATATCTGATAATGAGCTAAATGATTCTATACCAGCATGGTTTTGGAAGAAATTGCAAAATTTGAGATGGTTAAACATGTCTCACAATAATCTCAATGGTGCAATTCCTGATATACCATTAAAGCTTCCTTATGGACCATCTATAATTCTGAATTCAAATCAATTTGGAGGAGCACTTCCACCATTTTTGCTACAAGCTTCTGGGTTGTTCCTCTCTCAAAATACAATTTCTGATTTGCATTCTTTTTTGTGTAACCAAATCATTGCTTCGAATTTGGCAACTTTAGATTTATCAAACAATCACATAACAGCACAAATTCCTGATTGTTGGCAATCTTTACACCAATTACTATTTCTTGATTTGAGCGAGAATAAGTTGTCTGAGAATATTCCCATCTCCATGGGGAAACTTGCTAAATTAGAAGCAATTGAGAATCTTGAACATGCAAGGGAATCACTTCTCTGAAAATTTTCCAATTCAACTTTGTTATTTAAGGCGTATTCAATTGTTGAATCTCTCCAGGAATAAATTATCAAAAGCAATTCCAACCTGCTTAAAGAATTTTACAGCCATGTCTCAAAAGAGCATCAACATAACTGAAATTCAAAGCCTTATGTATGGGTACAATATTACTTATAGCGAAATCTACGGTTCCTCCGTGTCTTTTGACTACAGGCTTGACATAACGTTGGTGTGGAAAGGTGTGGA
>NC_142168.1:64413777-64499528 GCF_029865625.1 Vigna umbellata
TCATTTGAAATTAAAAGACAATTGATTTAATATTACATACTATATATATTACAGTATATTTACCAGACAATTAAAGTGGCTTCATAGGAACAAAATATGATTAAATGTTATCCCTTGTCTTGACCAAAAAGTTTATTGCATCACAAATGGCATACTCACTGATAGAATAATTATCCAAGATTCGTCAAAATTCTTAATTTTTGAAAATAAATAATTTAAAAGATAATTAAATAATGCTGATTTAAAGATGAAAAATGAAATTCAAAAACAGAATTTAAATAAGTAAAAATAATAATTTAGAGAAACAAATAAAAAAATGTGTCCTATGGAGTAACTAAAAATTAATTAATTAATTTAATATTTAATAAAATACGAGCAAGAATTGTAAGTGTGTTTGGATAAGCAATAATATGTATACTGTCAAAGGGTATATGTAAATATAAACAAATCATTTACAATCTCAATTTTGACACTCCTTTCCAATATCTAATAATTCTTTTTTACTTTCCTAATTAATTTATTCTAAATTATTTTATATTTTAAAATAAAAATACTATTTTACTAGTATTGAATCTATGTTGAATAGAAAATGGAGTGTTTGTGTATCATTATCCAAAAATAAATAAATAATGAAAAGTTTAATTCAAAGAATGGCAAAATTGATCAAACCTTTGTTCCACCCCATAATTTCTTTGCTTAACATCGTTGAAACCTCAATATACATTTAGGTTTAATTTAAATCTCCATGTAGTTTGTAAATCTCATCTCAAATTTGATTAACCATATCAACAGTATGCGAATAATATTTTTTGTTTTAAAATTGTCAAAATCGGGCACAAGAGAATATACATTTTTTGAAATCTAACGGTTGGAGATAGTTTAGTATGAAGATACAAATTATTATTCAAATTTCTACTAGTATAGAAGTTTGAATCATTGTCTATTTAATTACGACTAGTTACATTAATATATCTATATATTTTTTAATATCTTTCTATCACATCACTGATATTTTTTTGAAGAGTAGTAATACAATGAGACGCCTACGTGTCAGTTACATTCATATGACACGGGCCACGTCTGCGTTTTGGAAAAAGGAGTCTACAGTGAATGAGGGTAAAATTGGAAAAAAATGAATTTGGAAAACATTCTTCTTTCGCGCTCGTGTTTAGAAAATCCATTTAGGTTTCTCCATCGGTAGTGCCTCTAATTTGATTTCTTCTTCGGTGCTTCAATCAGTGCTTCAGTCATTGCTTCAATCGGTGCTTGAATCACTGCTTCCATCGTTGGTGCCGCTCCGCTCCCAATCTCGTCTCTGGTTTGATTTGAGGTACGGGTTTCTTTTTTCGATCTCTCCTAAGTGAGGGTTTTTTTATTTTGATTTCGCATTTCCTTTTTGAAGTACATTGTGGTGTAAACTCATTTGTGCAAGATTATTTTCAGTGGTTGTGGAGTTGAGGGTTGTGGTCTCCGGTTTCTGTTTCGACTTGTGTCGCTTCTTTGGTGTGTGACTTTGAGGTCGGTTTTTCTCAATTTTTTTTGTGGTAGTTTTACCCTTTTGAGCACTACCAGTGATGATGTTTTTTTTTGTTTGCAGTTGCTGTTTGGATGAAAAAAGTTGTATAAACTGTTTGTTAATTTGTTGTTACTGCACCAGAAAGTTTACTGTTGATTAGAATGCTACAAAAAATTAGTGCAGTATTGTTTGCTGTTTTGATTCCAATGCTGCAACATTAAATTAGTGCATTATTGTTTGCTGTTTTGATTAGAATGCTACAAAAAATTGTTTGCTGTTTTGATTCCAATGCTGCAACATTAAATTAGTGCAGTATTGTTTGCTGTAACATTAAATTAGTGCAGTATTGTTTGCTGTAACATTAAATTAGTGCAGTATTGTTTGCTGTAACATTAAATTAGTGCATTATTGTTTGCTGTTTTGATTAGAATGCTACAAAAAATTGTTTGCTGTTTTGATTACAATGCTGCAACATTAAATTAGTGCAGTATTGTTTGCTGTAACATTAAATTAGTGCATTATTGTTTGCTGTTTTGATTAGAATGCTACAAAAAATTGTTTGCTGTTTTGATTCCAATGCTGCAGAAAATTATTTGCTGTTTGGGTTAAAATTGTTGCAGGAATTCTGTGCTGTTTGAATTAAAATGCTGCAAACATATTTGGTTGTATTAATTTGATAAATCTTCTTTAATATATAATTGTATGGTGTGAGTGCAGAGCATGTATATATATCACATGAGATTTGTTTATAAATGGTGTTGTTTGAATGCTCATGATATATATGTGAACATTGGTAGCTGAATGTTGTTGTGGTAGGAAAAGAATTGAGATTGAGTAATGGTTGGATGTGCAGGATATGAGAATGACGTTAAACCCTTTAGCTTGAGTCCAATTTACCAAATAATTGGAACTATAGTTTGTAATTAGTGTGTAGTATAAGAAGACATGGCATTGGAGGTGATTCAACTTGATTGAATAGATTTAGTTCTTCATATAATCATAGTTTATTTAAAAACCTCTCTCGTATAAACTCTTTTCCATCTTCCCAAGTACTGGTGCAGCTAGGTTCTTTTCACAGCAGATTTAAGGGAAGATTTGAGTTTAGTCTCACACAACCCACCCACTTTTTCTACCTAGAATTTCTCTTTAACATTGTCACGATCAAAATTGGAAGTTGAAGCACCACCATTAACAATAACTCTACTTGTCTCCCTTTCACATTGCATTGATTTCCTTGTGGAATTATTGTTTTCCTCATCATATGGTCTTTCTGATATGGAAACAAAATGTGCATTTTTCCTTTTAATAGATAGATTGGAAGAGGATTTGACCACTGCTTCATATGATTTGGATATTTCCTTCTCTTTTTCTGAGGTACTTAATTTTAACACTTTTAAAAGATCAAGACAGATCTTGAATGCTCTCCTCATCTTTCCTGACCATTTTAAGGCCAACCTTTTTTGGTTGCCTGTCTATAGATGTTGTGTCTGTTTGACCTAGGGATGCTTTTGAAACACTATATTGATCTTATTTTTCTTCTTCACCAGAATTTTGTCATTTTGTTCTAGCTTTTTCTCTCATTTTTCAATGATTCACAAACTATTTTAACCATAAACTCTGTCACATATGCCTCTTTTTCAATGATACCCCCACACTTGAACTCAACAATGTCCCATACACACAACCTACTTTACCTCACAATTCTAGGACATGGTATAATCTAGTTTTACAAGTCCAAGGCTGACAATGGACTTGAAAATCTGAATAAAAGCCTAAATTGATTCTGGACAATGGTTTTGCATGTCATTTTTTCTGCTTTGATTCTGTGATGTTTGGAAGTTTAAACAAGTCCAAATTGATGTATTAAAGCTGTTAGAACCATTGATATGAAGTTAGAATGACCTATATGCAATTTAGTATGTCAAACCATCATATTTGAGCCATTTTTGGAACTTGCAAAGTGAATCTGAGTAGCAGTTCTGTTTTATGCCTAATTAGAGTTCAAACAAGTGTATTTTGATGAGTTAAAATTGTTAAAATGATTAGTAAAGTGTCAGAATGGCTTAGGCACAAAATCACTTACAAAATCACTAATTTTGAGTCAATTTTGGGAAGTAGAAAGGTGATTTAGAGTAGCAGTTTGGTTTTGAGTTAAATTTGAGTTTTAACAAGTTTCAATTCACCAAACAAAGTTGTTGAAGTGGTGAAAAGAAAAGAATAACCTATTACAATATTAGTTTTTGCCCACATGGTTAATGTAATATTACAATATTAGTTTACTTGGGTAAAAGAAAGTGATCGCTTGTTGATTGCCAATCTCCTTGAATTCAAAGTTACACTATTTTGTTTCCATTCTGGCCGCTTTCAATGCCTAACGAGCAAGTGACAGAGGTTGCTATCTGCTTGTCATTACTCAACTGTGCTTAAATAATTGCACTATATCAAGATCCATATGCATTTGATGTCATATTTCCGCTGTTCTATCTTTGTTTTGCATTTGGCTCTTTTATCATATCCCTTTATATTTTCATACGCTTTGCCTTAACATTTATAACATTCTTTATATTCTGTCTGTCATTTTCAATTTGAATAATCGATGATTTTCTGACCAAAGAAACTATTTTTTATTTCTCAGAATCAATTGATTTTGATAAGTTTGACTGTCCTAAATATACTTTGATGGTGGCATCTTTCTCTTTTCAATGGTCTTTATCCTCATCATTATCGGTATGCATGATTCTTGCATTTGTTGCACTGCAGACTTTAGTTTCACTTTCATCAATAACTTTTATGAATCTCCCATCATGTTTAAATTATAGTGTTTTTAAATTATATTGTCTTTAAAAAATTAAACATTTTTTTTACAATTCTGTATTTCTCGACTTAATAACTTTTTATATAATATCATATTATAGATATATTGCTAATATTTATACCGTTACTTCTCATGTTGGTTGAAAAAATATACTTTTGATGTACATTTCCAGCAATATGGTAATTTTCTCCCAGGACCTATGACTTCTACTTACATTTATACTTTATGGTTTGCAGGTGTGTGGCACCTTGATCAAAGTCTGCTTCATCATGCCGCTTGAACTTGGATAGTCTTTATAGTCTTTATTATTAGTTCTCGTTTATATTTGCTCTTAGAATTTAAATGTTTTTCCTATGTACTGAGATGTGAAAACTTTTAGTGTTGTAGTGTTGTGGCAACAAATATCTTATGTAAAAGACTACAAACATATTATGCAATGTTTTGAATGAGATGTCATCTTTTAATGATGGTATGGAAGGGCCTTCGACAGATGACAAAGTAAGAGATTAACGTTACTGGTTTTAAAGTTGTTTAGTTTATGTAATGAAGAATGTCGTACTATTTAATGTTGATGAATTTTATTATTGCTTATAAAATGGTATTTTGATGAAAATTTAAGTTTGTTTATTCATACAAGTTTGGCTACCAACCATATTAATGAAATTTGTCCTAAGAAATGTGATGATTGATATTAAAATAAACCACTTTTATTGGTGTTGAGAAACTCTTTAAAAAATAACCATATACAACATAGTACATAAGCATTTACTGGACCTAAGAAATCAATTATTGATATTCAATTAAACCAATTATATTTTAGTTCGTAACCTCTTTCATAAATAACCATATACAACTTAGTAGATAACCACTTACTGCACCTAAGAAATGAATTATTGATATCCAATTAAACCACTTCTATTCTTGTTCAGAACCTTTTCACAAATAACCACATATAACATAGGACATAACCACTTACTGCACCTAAGAAATGAATGATTGATATTCAATTTTGTTCAGAAGCTCTTTCATAAATAACCACATACAACTTAGCATGTAACCATTTACTGCACCTAAGAAATGAATGATTGATATCCAATTAAAGTACTTGTATTCTTCTTTAGAACCTCTCTTAGAAATATCCACATATAACATAGTACATAAGCACTTACTGGACCTAAGAAATCAATGATTGATATTCAATTAAACCAATTATATTCTGGTTCGTAACCTCTTTCATAAATAACTACACACAACTTAGTAGATAACCACTTACTGCAACTAAGAAATGAATGATTGATATCCAATTAAACCACTCTTTTCTTGTTCAGAACCTCTTTCACAAATATCCACATATAACATAGTACATAACCACTTACTGCACCTAAGAAATGAATGATTGATATTCAATTAAACCAATTATATTCTTGTTCAGAAGCTCTTTCATAAATAACCACATACAACTCAGCATATAACCACTTAGTGCACCTAAGAAATGAATGATTGATATCCAATTAAATCAATTGTATTCGTGTTCAGAACATCTTTAAAAAATAACCACATACAACTTATTAAATAACCACCTACTGTACCTAAAAAAAGGGATTATTCATATTGAAATAGACCACTTCTATTCTTGTTCAAAACCTCTTTCACAAATAAGCACATATAACATAGTACATATCCACTTACTGCACATATTTATGCAGATTGTAGAAATATCTTATATTTATACTTTGCCAGTTATATCCATTTCAAGTCTTTTGTTTTTGTACAAATTGTCAGTGACAACCAACCACAAATTTTGAATTCAATAACCACATAATGCAGCAAAAAACCAGAGTAGTTTAAATGACCAAATTATTATTCTGCATAACACCACTCCATTTAAACACGCATTTGATGCCTCAGTGAACTTTTGATATCAAAGTAATTAAAATAAGGTTTATCAATTTATTGTTATACGAAATGTCTCACAACCAACCATATATGTTTTATGAAATAACCACTTAGTGTTGAAAAAAATCAAGGGTTTCACAGGATTGACTGAAATCAATTTTATTTTTTATTTATCTCTGATGAAGCAGCAATTTTAGTTTTTATTTTTCTCTATGAAGCACAAGGTTAATATAAACCCATAATTTAATATTAACTTTTAAAATGAATGTTCAATTTTTCCTCTAACTTTTAATTATTCACTTTTCATTTATAAGTCAAATTATATGCAATCAAATAAATTTTTACCTTGTATAATAAATGCTAAGGTAATATAATTAAAATTAGAATGACTGAAATGATTATTTTAAGTACAAGCTTTGGATTACATAATAGTAACTCATAAGTATAGATCACAGTAACACTGTTTTAATGTCTAATACTTAGGAAAACCCCATTACAATTTCCTTCTCTAGAAGTTTTTAATTCCATTTGTCTTATAATGAAAAACAGCTAATAGTGATATAATAAATAATTTTACATATATACTTGATCAGAATTAAAAATAAGATAAGTTCACCTTTTCTATATCTTTATAAACATTTAAGTATTTTGAATTACAAATGGTTATAGAGTACATGCTGTATCTTAAGTTAATTCAAAATAAATGTATTCAATTGTGATAATAGTAATATGTTTAGTTATTTGATTTGATGTCTATATGGGTATTAAAGTATTTGAGAGCTGCTATACACAGATTCATTCATCGTTATTCTCTCTTTTCTGTTCCATTTTTCTTAGTCTGTTACTCTTGAATTATATTATCTTGGTCGAAAATTTTGTTAGTAAAATTAGACCATTGAGAACTTGTTCATTCCCTACATCACACAAATATAATGTGTATTTCCTCCAATAAAGAGAGTTCTATTTGCCACCCACCAAAATCAAAGTATGTGTATTTACTCGATTATAAATTTAACAATCAAATACAACACAAGTTTCTAAAGAACTTATCATGAAGGATGAATAATTTATGAAGCTAAGGGTGAGCAGTTGCAGGCCAAAATAAATTATCAGTGCAAAATTTGATGATAATTGGTTATACCAAGTTGCTAATATTTTTATCTAATTGAATGCCTAATCTGGTATCTACAGCCATATGAATAAATATTGTTGCTTAAAGAACCATTTTATAGTAGTATACTAATTGGATTTTCCAGTAACATGTGTAGTAGCTGCATCCTTTATACTTGACTCAGATGTTTTCATGGCACTATCAGATAATTTGAGTTTTGTAAGGTTCCTTCTAAGGAATTGGAATTGCAACCCTTTAGGTTTTATCTTCCCAAGCAATTGCCATCTTCTAGGTGTAATCTGTCCTAGCATTTTCATTTGCTCCTTTCTGAACTTCTTAGTTGCATACCAGCTTCCACCCCTCCATCCTAAGGCATACCTGTATATCAGCTAAAGTGAGAACTCATAGCAAAAAGAAAATCAAAATGTTTAAATCCACTGATAGCAAAGTATCAAAGAAAATAAAAGTCAATATGAATGGCTTATGAAACAAGCAACAACAAATCAACAGAGGAGACATGTTCACGTCAAACATGTACGCCAACACCTAGAATCAATCAACAGGTCAAATGCATGGCAGTATTTCCTTTCACAGATTAATACATTTTTAAGTGATTTTAACTGAGGCATCTTGTCCATATAACGAATAAACTTGACATCATACTGGAACAATATTCCAAATTCAAAAGCAGGTCCACTGGAAGAATGATTTGAGTTTGAGAAAACAAAACCCAGACATAAGAAATGGAATGACACCTCCCCCTCCCTGTTTTCCTCCCACTGTTAAGCCTCACTCTGCTCACCTAAATCCGAAATAGCCATCAAGTATGAACTCATTTTGGCACATACAAGAAATTAAAGTGACAGATATTGTACCTGAAAAGACAATATCCAATCTTCAAGCCATAAAATATTTAACTGGAAGACATATATCGACACATCTCTCACAACAAAATCACATTCATAACCTTATATAATAATTATATTTTCAACCTACTCAATTTCATCTGCCACTCATATACCAAAAAGACATCCAACTTATAAGAACCATGGTGGTTGTGCATAGAAAATACATCCAACATTATTAAAATTAATAAATAAATTTCACAATATTACAAAGTTTTTTGTATATTACAAATATACATATTTTAAAGCATTATCAAACAATAAATTTCGTTTGTTTATATTAAATGAGATAAACTTGATTACAACAAATTTTATACAAATAATTACAAACGCATGCCAATGCATAATTACAAATTTCAATAAATGGAAATAATTCCCATATTCTTTTTCTACATAGCAAAAAATCCAAGTCTGCACATTCTATCTAACGAGGCTCAATCATTATGATAGTTACTACCTTGAAAAAAAGGATGGAAAAGAGATATGCTATGTGTGATGAGGCGTGCCTCAATTTTCTAAGTGCCTGACTCATCAATTCATGTGAGCATCACCCATTTCACCATCAACATCACCTTTAGGAACAAGTGCACCACCTATCATGAAGAGAATGCAAAAAGTTAGTTGCCAGTGGACGTGCATTTAAACTAATTCAAGAAGATGTTGATGACATTGTATAAACCATACAGAAGAAAAAACAAAACAAAAGGGAGAAATGCATACAATGTTCAAAGAGGAACACTAAAATTGCTTTCATTGTTACCATCTGAAAACCAAACTAAACAGGTCTACAAATAAGGGTTTTCAGATGATAAAATCCAAAAAGTCAAAGTAATTTTACTAAAAAGCTTCTAAATATTGGATGATTCAATGTGAGAAATACACAAGCACTACGGAAATTCACTCTCAACAGCTACCTATTCAGGGGAGAAACCAAATGTAAATATTCCACTTCAATCAACTCCCTCGTTGGTTACAATCCGTAATAGGTATCCTTTTTCAGACATTGACAACCACCTCTAATAAAATGCATCCCTCCGAAAACCAGCATTGCATTTTGCACGTAGGCACGACACAAGTTACAAATCAAGCAAACCAGATTTGTCATAAATCAATATTAGTTTACAATACAGGACAATCAAACACGCATCAGGCACGACACAAGTTACAAATCAAGCAAACCAGATTTGTCATAAATCAATATTAGTTACAATACAGGACAATCAAATTTGTCAAACAGGGAAACTAACCAAAATAATATGCCAAATTAGACATTCAACCACAGTTTCAAATTAGACAGAGATAACTCCCCAAACCGTCTTGTCTCAGTGCTCGTCAGGGATTGAGAATTTAGTGTTCTCCCTACCGCAACTCTCCCTCAGAACACCTTGCCCCCTTTAGTCTAGGGTTCACCAAAATGAAGCAAATAGAAATGGAAAAATACAAAAATCATGACAAAAGAAGAAACAAAGAAGAACCATACACCCTCCGATTAAGTGGCACCCATGGAGTTCTCGCCTTCTCTATCAACCGAACCCTACCACAGCACGCTCTTCCACTTCTCTGCTTCTCTATCATCCCCAACCCTAGCAAAGCACGAAGAGATGGAGTTCTCGCCTTCTCTATCAACCGAACCCTAGCATAGCACGCTCTTCCACTTCTCTATCACCCCCAACCCTAGCAAAGCACGAAGAGCTCTTCCAAAATGTGAAATCATACAAACTGGAAACTGAATACAGAGAGCACGCTAAATAAAACGCAGCGTTTAATTTAGGGGGTAAATGACAATATCACCCTTCTGTACAATCACAAAAATTGGGTCCCACCGCGTGTCATATGAGTGTCAAAAACTTTGGCCGTGTCAAAGTATTCTTTTTGTTTTTTGAATAAACTTCTTTTTATATCTCCTTTGAGCAATGGGGTGGACGTTGATGTTGTTCTTTTTTTTATTTATTGATCATGAAGGCAGGTTTTTCACGCACTTCTGTAAATTTTTTGCTTAAAAATATTTTTTGAATTATATAATTTGAAGTCTTTCGAATTATATAACTCAAAAACTTTTCAGATTTACAGATTTAAGAGTTAATAATAACTTTTTAATTAAATAATTGGGAAATCAATATTTATTTAAAAAGTTATTATCTTTGAATTTGTACAAATTAAAAGTTATCTTTGTATGATCTGAAAGCCATTTTTAACTTTTGAAAATAATTTCTAAATCATATAATCTGTAGAAAATAAAAAAATGATTTTTTTTATATGGAAGTGTAGGAAAGAATTTATGGAGGTGCAGGAAGAACCTGCATGCCATGAATTGTCTCGTACCAAATGTAGCTATTAAGAGAAAAGTGGGCCAAGAAATTCATACTCTTAAAATGTTAAAAAGTCCAATATCTGAAGTCGTATTTCTTTCTCTACTTTATGAGAATTTCAACATATAATGCTGTCTTCGATGAAATTTAGTATTGAATATAAAGGAGCAATATTCAATAAAAGCAACTTTGTAGATTCTTTTTGTTTTGATTAGTAATTATAAAAGAAAACATAAAACTGTTTCATTAAATTTATCAGAATATATTAAAATTATAAATATTAACAAATCATTCAATTGCGATAAACCTATTTTATACTTACTTTTATAAATGGTTTTTTATTTTTTTTAAATGAAGGTAAATGTAAAAATCACACATTATATGAATAGAATTTAGAATATGATGTTGGTTAAAGAAAAAAATTGTTAATAAACATTTAAACGTAAAACAAAAAATATAAAATGCAAACTTGGTGAAGGATAAAGAAACCATGTTGTTGCAAACATGGAGTCCAATAATCTACAGCAGAAGCCCAACGTTGCCACCACAGTTCAAAATAGCATCATAACCGTCAGTTAAAAAAAAGTATATCTAATGGCTGAAAAGCATTTCCCCCACGGAATGATACGTTGCACTTGCCCACACACTTGCCTTTCGCCTTTCACGAATAATTTATGGAAAAAACAATTAGTTTGACAGAAAATTGAAAAAATAAAAAAATTGTTTGTAATTAGATCGGCAGATAACGGGGTGGATGGGAAGCTTCCGTGGAAAGCGAAAAGGAGAATGATAAAAAGTTAAGACAGTATCAAAAGTAATTGAAAAAGGATAAAGAACACAGTGTTTGGTATATTATTATTGTGATTGCTTTAATTAAATCAATTAATTATTCTTGTCCTGCCGCTTCAAATCCGCCAAGTTACTAATGTACTAAAAAGGTATAAATAATTCAGATTTAAGATATATATTCGTATACTGTTTTTAAAAGACAGAGTAACATTATACTACATACGATTATATATACCTTGGTTTTGTTTCAAATCTCAGCCTGAGAGAGTCAATGGAAAGACAAACAATGTACGCCAAATCTAGTAAGCAACAGTTGGCAACGGGACCACTCTACTGATTTGACTCAACCACGTATTTCTTTTCTTTCCCACATATTTATCATATAAAATTATCTCTTACGTATTCTCACTTTAATTTTTATGGTAATTAAATTAAATTTTATTTAAATAAAATTGTTATTTTTCTTTTGGGAGTACCTAATACAGCGGTTTTTCTGTCTTTTGGTATTGATTCTCCACTCTACTACTCTGGATGTGGGCCTTCCCTTTCACTGTCATGGGCCCATGCTCCGTTTTTCTACTATCAAAACACCCCGACAAGTAACAAAAAGGGCACTTCGGTCATACTAAACTTTCTCGTTTATTTGCCCTAAATTTACGATGATACAAGTTATTTTGTATTATTTTGGCTGATCCCCGTATAAATACTTATACTTAATCGTGTAGAGAATACAGAGAATTATTTAATTGTAAAATTGTGACATTATTGAGCATTAAGTATTAATTTGAAAAAGAGTGGGCATAACCATAACTACTGGCACATGAGGTTGGCGCAGTTTTCAGCTTTTCCTTTCTGTTCTGCTTCCATTCTCTTCTTGCTCTGTAGAATTACTTGTTATTATCAAAAGCAACCAAACTCATCGAACGATTAGTCTTCCCCCTTCTCCCAAATCTGAATGGCCACTTCCAGATTAAAACGGAAAACCCTACATTCTCTCTGTCAGCTCTTTCTTCTCTTTTTCACTCTCTCTTCCACCGCCATTGCCGACGATGCCGCGTTCATGTCCAAGCTCGCCAAAGCCTTGAGTCCCACGCCGTCCGGGTGGTCGGGGACCAGCTTCTGTCAGTGGAATGGCGTAAAGTGCACCAACAACCGCGTCTCCTCAATCAACATCGCTTCACGGTCGCTCACCGGAACGCTACCTCCGGATCTCAACTCCCTCTCCCAACTCACCTCGCTCTCTCTCCAGGGCAACGCGCTCTCCGGCGCGTTGCCTTCCCTTGCCAACCTCTCCATGCTGGAAACCGTGTTCCTCGGAGGCAACAACTTCACCTCCATTCCCGATGGTTGCTTCCAGGGTCTCTCTAGCTTACAGAGCCTCAGCATGGCAGACAGCTTCAACCTCGCTCCATGGAGGATTCCCGCCGAGTTGACTCAGTCCACCAACCTCGTCAAACTCGACCTCGGAAACACAAACCTCATTGGTACCTTGCCTGACGTGTTCGACTCCCTTGTGAGTTTGCAGGAGCTTCGTCTCTCTTACAACAACCTTACTGGGGGTTTGCCAAAGACCTTCGCGGGATCTGGGATCCAGAATCTGTGGCTCAACAATCAGAACGACGGGTTCGGGTTTTCGGGTACCATTGAGGTGCTTGCTTCCATGACCCGTTTGTCTCAGGTTTGGTTTCAGAAGAACCTTTTCACCGGTTCCATTCCGGATTTGTCAAATTGCACCGCTCTGATTGATCTGCAGCTGAGAGACAACCAGTTAACCGGTGTGGTTCCACCTTCTCTCATGTCCCTTTCTAGTTTGCAGAACGTTTCTTTAGACAACAATGTGCTTCAGGGTCCGGTTCCTTCTTTTGGGAAAGGTGTGAAGGTCACTCTTGATGGGGTGAATAGTTTTTGTAGGAAAGACTCTGGACCTTGCGATTCTCGAGTAACGACTTTGCTTGATATTGCTAAAGATTTTGGTTATCCCCTTCAGTTGGCGCGTTCTTGGACCGGGAATGATCCTTGTGGGGATTGGAGTTTTGTTGTGTGCGCTACGGGAAAGATTGTTACTATGAATTTGGCGAAGCAGAATTTGACGGGAACGATATCACCTGCATTTGCCAATTTAACTGATTTGAGAAACCTGTATCTCAATGACAATCATTTAGGAGGATCAATACCTGGAGACTTGGTTAATTTAGCTCAGCTTGAGATTCTAGATGTGTCTAATAACAATCTATCTGGTGATGTTCCAAAGTTCCCAACCAAGGTGAAGTTCAATAATGCAGGTAATCCTCTGCTTGGGCATTCTGGAGGTGGTGGTAGCGGTGGAACTACTCCGTCAAGCGGTTCTGGTGGCGCACCAAGTGGAAGTCCAAATGCAACGTCAGGCGGTTCTGCACTCTCTCCTGCTTGGATCGGAGGTATTGTTGTTATTGCAGTGTTTTTTGTTGCGGTGGTCGTATTTGTCTTTTGCAAGTGTCAAGCTAAAAACCGTCACGGCAAGTTTGGGAGGGTTAATAATCCCGAAAGTGGGAAAGGAGAGGTTAAGATTGATATGATGAGCGTTACAAATTCCAATGGATATGGTGGCGTCCCGAGCGAGTTGCATAGCCAGGGCAGTGAGCGTAGTGATATTCATGTTTTTGAGGGTGGGAATGCTACTATTTCAATTCAGGTTCTTCGGCAAGTAACGAATAATTTTAGTGAGGAAAACATTTTAGGTAGGGGAGGATTTGGGGTTGTTTATAAAGGGGAATTGCATGATGGAAGTAAAATTGCCGTGAAGAGAATGGAATCTGTTGCAACCGGGAGCAAGGGATTGAATGAGTTCCAAGCAGAGATTGCAGTTCTCAGTAAAGTCAGACACAGACATTTAGTTGCTCTTTTAGGATATTGCATAAACGGCAACGAAAGGCTTTTGGTGTATGAGCATATGCCTCAAGGGACGCTAACACAACACCTGTTTGATTGGCGTGAAAATGGATGTGCTCCTTTGACTTGGAAACAAAGGATAGCAATAGCTTTGGATGTAGCTCGAGGAGTGGAATACTTGCACAGCTTAGCTCAGCAAAGCTTCATTCATAGGGACTTGAAACCCTCGAACATATTATTGGGTGATGACATGAGAGCCAAGGTTGCAGATTTTGGTTTAGTAAAAAATGCACCAGATGGGAAATATTCTGTCGAGACAAAGTTGGCTGGAACATTTGGATATTTGGCACCTGAATATGCAGGTATATTTGGACCAAGCGTGTATTAAAATTTGTGGACTTTTTTATTTATCTTCTTTCCTGATTATAACTGTCTATACGTGACTACAATTCATTATATTTTTTGAACTGGCAACTGTGATATTCATTATATTTTTTGAACTGGCAACTGTGATATTTTTCTCGTAATAATTGCCAGTTGTTAGCATTTTTTCCTTGTTTCATGATTTTTTTCTAGTTAAATTTTTGTTTTCCTGTGCATCTCCTTGGGTTGATGGTTTGGGGCTGCTCATTATAAGGTGTGGCGTTTATAGAGAAATGGCTACAATTAAAGTGGCCGGCTCCCAATTACCCTTTTTATGTGATGAATGAATACTCTTATTAGATTAAATCTTGGATTACCTAAAAGGTTTTGCTATATGTTTGCTGTTTGGTTCCTTGGTGTACAAAATCAGTCAACCATGAATTCCACATTTCTACTACGTTGATTAATATTTGTTTTGTTTAGTTTTTGTAGAATTGCGTAGTCTTAGCTAAGCCAGATTATTGTAGAATTGCATACCCAGTTGGTTGCTTTAGCTTTATGGTAAGCCATTCCTTTACTTGTGATTAATGTGTATTGTTTCTTGCCAGCTACCGGAAGAGTGACTACCAAAGTAGACGTGTACGCATTTGGAGTAGTTTTGATGGAACTGATCACAGGTAGAAGGGCATTGGACGATACTGTGCCTGATGAAAGGTCTCACCTGGTTTCCTGGTTCCGTAGGGTACTGATTAACAAGGAGAACATCCCCAAGGCTATTGATCAAACTCTCGATCCTGATGAGGAAACCATGGAAAGCATATATAAAGTGGCTGAACTGGCAGGTCATTGCACTGCTCGTGAACCGTATCAAAGGCCTGATATGGGTCATGCGGTGAATGTCTTGGTTCCTCTCGTAGAGCAATGGAAGCCTACCAGCCACGAAGAAGAAGAAGGTTATGGCATTGACATTCACATGAGCCTTCCTCAAGCTCTGCAAAGATGGCAAGCTAACGAAGGCACTTCCACAATGTTTGACATGTCCATCTCACAAACTCAATCAAGCATTCCTGCAAAACCTTCAGGATTTGCCGACTCTTTTGATTCGATGGATTGCCGATGAAGAAAATGATAAACAAATCGCTTCTCAGGTGAGACGACTGGATGAGGACGATGTTAAGCTGTTTTGATCTCGCAACATCACTGAATTGTATCACAATTTATTTATTTTTTAAATGTTAATTTTTCTAATGTTCCTGCATTCTCCTTCTGCACGAGTTTGATGTTCTTTATCGATTTTTTCAAAGCTAACAGATTGGTTTAGTCAATGGTTGGTTTCTTAGATGAGAATTATTATAGAAATGTTAACTGTATGATATTTTTCATTATTTTTTGAATCAGAAGAAAATTTATTGCATTTGGTTGTTTCGTAACCAAGTTGGTGAGTCCTGTACTTTTTGACTAAGCGTTTGTAAGTTGTAATATTTCACTTTCATTGTCAAACCAAAGACGCGTAAATCAACAGCAATGAAAGAGATTTGGATTGGAAACAGAGGACAGCTGTAGCATGAAGAGTTCAAAGTTAATTATATAGCATCGGCGTAAAGAGGTCCCTTGAGCATCTTTTCAATTCCTTTTGGTTGTCATATTTTATTCTGCTATCATTTTCAGCCTTCATCATCATCAGAAGGTGCGTGTTGATTGTGGCATCTGAGCTTAATTTGAGTTGAGGAGCTTACACGTTTGCGCATATTACGGTATTTGAAGACTGAGTTTGTAAAGTGTGGTAAGAAGATTGGTGACTTTGGTGAGAAAGCACATGCCGTGGGGTCCATCACCACATCCCATCATTTCACAATCTGTATTCTACACCTCATTACCTCATACTAATCCTTCATGCTCACACTCCCAACAGTTACATTTTTTATTATTTTATATTCATTGGAGAACATTTTTTTCTCCAAATGAATTCAGCACCAAATTGATTCTTCAAATGTTTCTGTTTATTCGGTTTCTGGAGGGTAGAATTTTCACTTTTGATTTGCAGTTTCAGTGAAAAAAGTATCCATGTGAAGAATAGCTTTTGATTAATTTGAGATGAAAATATAAAAAATTGGTTTTGTATTTGAAATTGAATTTTGTTAAACAAAAATGTATTTTTTTTTTGGTAAAGTAATTATAGGAATCATCCGTCCCTTTCCTTAAGTTTTTGCTTAAGGAAAAAGGGAATTTAAATTGCTTTTTATCTCGATTTTTAAGCGATATAGTGTGGTAAGAAAATTTAATAAAATAAATTATGTTCGATGTAGAACTTTATTGGTTAAAATATTAAATATAGTAGAATGACACACTTATATTTAATTGACATGGTTTTTATAATGAGTGAGAAATAATGTGTGAAACGAGATTTATTTGACATGATTTACGTGGGAAGAGTGAAGAAATCTGTCAAAGTATATTTTCTCTAAATAAACTTTTAATTCATAAAATAATGATTTTGAAGTGAAACTTTTTTTAAATATTAAATATATTTTTAATCTATAAAATAAATATTAATTATATTATTACAAAACTAACAACTAAACTTTGGATCCATATTTTATTATTACAAATCAACTATAGCAAAAACTATATATTTTATTTGAAAAAAGTTATAGATTGCTTTTCTAGAAAATCAGCCGTGTATTCATTGTTTTCACTCATTCACATAAGTGATTTTTATTTATTTCTTTCATATTTATTTTTATCAATCCAAAGGATATATATTTTTATTATTCTATATTGATGCTCTACTCTGTAAAAATAGTGTACACTGACATACAAATAATAAGTTATCAAACCAAAATTAAAAAGTAATTATTCATAAAATGATAACACATGCATAACAAAGATTTGATGAGTCTCTTAATTTTTTCTCAATATTTCAAAAAATTATTTATCATCATACATATAATAATAAAAGTTCATAACTTATATTTTTTTTTCAACAAACAAAAAGTACAAAAGTTAATTTAGAATATTACAAAACAAAATTTCTTATTTTTCCCTCTCTCAAATCAATTAAAATTTATTCTCCACATTTTTACTTAATTATTTTAATTTACTTTTCCCCAATGAAGGGTTGTAAGCAGTGTTAGATTCTTGTTTTAAACATGATTATTCTGGTTTTAAACATGATTTTATTAATTGTTATTTTCCCATTTAATAATTTTATATTGTTTAAAAGTTGAGATTAATTTAAATATTTTTTTCATCTTTTTTTATTTATACGTATTTTAAAAGTTAAATTGTATCAAATTTATGGACAATATCTTAAATATACTGTTATTAACGCTAAGTATATCACTTGATAGTATTGGAACATTAACTTTAATTTTAAGCTATTAATTTATTTATGAGAGCTGCTGAGCGAATGTGAATATCTAAAGTGGGTGGAGTTAGTTGCTTCCTGTTTGATTGACTGACTCGCGATGGTAATGTCATTTTCTATTTTCTAATATTATTATTATTATGTTTTGGAAATTATTTTTATTACATAGTTGATATTTTTAATTGATGTGTTTTTCCCATCAGATAGTTTATTTAACAACTTTATCTTATAGCCTCCGTAATAACTTAATTATACGTACCTGCATATGCCTCCAAAACGGCACTGCATATTAAATTTACATCAATATATATTGAAATATGTTATTAAAAAAGAGAGCTATATAGTAATTTTTAATCTTGACATCAAGAAAATGTGAAATATTTCAAATTCAAGAATAAGTAATTTAGTTTTCTGAGGTTAACAGCGAATCATTGACTCTGAAGTCTAAATGACTACTAAAACTGGTCTACTTTTTCATAATTTTTATTAACGTTTAACTAGTTCAAACTCATTCAACACGCAGCAATTAATAATGTGGGAATTACATTATTATTATTATTATATTATTATATTATTATTATTATTATTATTATTGAAAAAAAGGAGACAGAAGAAGATGGGACGATATTAATAAATGAGTGTTTGTGAAATAGAAAGAAATTGTTTCCAGGCGTCCGACAGTTATCATCTTCTCTTATCTCTTACACTAAGTAAAACCATACTGCATCCATGTTCTCAATCAAAATTCTACGTTCCGTCTCTAAAATCCTCTTGTCTTTCACTCTTCTGTGCACGTGCATCGCCATTGCCGACGATGCTGCGTTTATGTCCAAGCTCGCCAAAGCCTTGAGTCCCACGCCGTCGGGGTGGTCGGGGACCAGCTTCTGTCAGTGGAATGGCGTCAGGTGCACCACTAACGGCGTCTCCTCAATCAACATCGCTTCACGGTCGCTCACCGGAACGCTACCTCGGGATCTCAACTCCCTCTCCCAACTCACCTCGCTCTCTCTCCAGGGCAACGCGCTCTCCGGCGCTTTGCCTTCCCTTGCCAACCTCTCCATGCTGGAAACCGTGTTCCTCGGAGGCAACAACTTCACCTCCATTCCCGATGGTTGCTTCCAGGGTCTCACTAGCTTACAGAGCCTCAGCATGGCAGACAGCTTCAACCTCGCTCCATGGAGGATTCCCGCCGAGTTGACTCACTCCACCAACCTCGTCAAACTCGATCTCGGAAGCACAAACCTCATTGGTACCTTGCCTGACGTGTTTGACTCCCTTGTGAGTTTGCAGGAGCTTCGTCTCTCTTACAACAACCTCACTGGGGGTTTGCCAAAGACCTTCGCGGTATCTGGGATCCAGAATCTGTGGCTCAACAATCAGAAAGACGGGTTCGGGTTTTCGGGTACCATTGAGGTGCTTGCTTCCATGACCCGTTTGTCTCAGGTGTGGCTTTTTAAGAACCTTTTCACGGGTCCCATTCCGGATTTGTCAAATTGCACCACTTTGTTTGATCTGCAGCTAAGAGACAACCAGTTAACCGGTGTGGTTCCACCTTCTCTCATGTCGCTTTCTAGTTTGCAGATCGTTTCTTTAGACAACAATGTGCTTCAGGGTCCGGTTCCTTCGTTTGGGAAAGGTGTGAACGTCACTCTTGATGGGGTGAATAGTTTTTGTAGGAAAGACTCTGGACCTTGCGATTCTCGAGTAACGACTTTGCTTGATATTGCTAAAGATTTTGGTTATCCCCTTCAGTTGGCGCGTTCTTGGACCGGGAATGATCCTTGTGGGGATTGGAGTTTTGTTGTGTGCGCTACGGGAAAGATTGTTACTATGAATTTGGCGAAGCAGAATTTGGCGGGAACGATATCACCTGCATTTGCCAATTTAACTGATTTGAGAAACCTGTATCTCAGTGACAATCATTTAGGAGGATCAATACCTGGAGACTTGGTTAATTTAGCTCAGCTTGAGATTCTAGATGTGTCTAATAACAATCTATCTGGTGATGTTCCAAAGTTCCCAACCAAGGTGAAGTTCAATAATGCAGATAATCCTCTGCTTGGGCATTCTGGAGGTGGTGGTAGCGGTGGAACTACTCCGTCAAGCGGTTCTGGTGGCGCACCAAGTGGAAGTCCAAATGCAACGTCAGGCGGTTCTGCACTCTCTCCTGCTTGGATCGGAGGTATTGTTGTTATTGCAGTGTTTTTTGTTGCGGTGGTCGTATTTGTCTTTTGCAAGTGTCAAGCTAAAAACCGTCACGGCAAGTTTGGGAGGGTTAATAATCCCGAAAATGGGAAAGGAGAGGTTAAGATTGATATGATGAGCGTTACAAATTCCAATGGATATGGTGGCGTCCCGAGCGAGTTGCATAGCCAGGGCAGTGAGCGTAGTGATATTCATGTTTTTGAGGGTGGGAATGCTACTATTTCAATTCAGGTTCTTCGGCAAGTAACGGATAATTTTAGTGAGGAAAACATTTTAGGTAGGGGAGGGTTTGGGGTTGTTTATAAAGGGGAATTGCATGATGGAAGTAACATTGCCGTGAAGAGAATGGAATCTGTTGCAACCGGGAGCAAGGGATTGAATGAGTTCCAAGCAGAGATTGCAGTTCTCAGTAAAGTCAGACACAGACATTTAGTTGCTCTTTTAGGATATTGCATAAACGGCAACGAAAGGCTTTTGGTGTATGAGTATATGCCTCAAGGGACGCTAACACAACACCTGTTTGATTGGCGTGAAAATGGATGTGCTCCTTTGACTTGGAAACAAAGGGTAACCATAGCTTTGGACGTAGCACGAGGAGTGGAATACTTGCACCGCCTAGCTCAACAAAGCTTCATTCACAGAGACTTAAAACCCTCAAACATACTTTTGGGAGATGACATGAGAGCCAAGGTTGCAGATTTTGGTTTGGTTAAAATTATTACACCAGAAGGAAATGATTCTGTCTGGACACGAGTGGCGGGAACATTTGGATATCTGGAACCTGAATATGCAGGTATATAGAAAGCTTTTGAATACATTTTTGTCTTTGTTTGGTTTTATTTATTAATGTGATATTTTTGTCGACAGCTACGGGAAGAGTGACGAGGAAAGTGGACGTGTACGCATTCGGAGTAGTTTTGATGGAACTAATTAGCGGTAGAAAGGCATTGGACAGTAGTTTGCCAGAAGAAATGCCTCATTTGGTTTCATGGTTCTGTAGGATTGTAGACAACATGGAAAACATCTCACTGGTAGCTGATGAAAGTCTAAACCTTGACAGTGAAAACATGGAGAGCATATGTAAAGTGGCTGAGCTGGCAGCTCATTGCACTACTCCTGAACCTCATAAAAGACCTGATATGTGGCATGCAGTGAATGTCTTGGTTCCTTTAGTGGAGCAATGGAACCCCGCCTGTATCCATGAACAACATGAAGAAAAAGGTTGTGACGTGATCTATGAAGGACATTATGATATGTCTATCTCAGAAATTTTCTCCGGACGTTGATATGTTGATAACTTTTTGACAAGTATACCAAATCGTTCCAAGTAATACAGTGAATAAGTAAAAGTATCGTCTCCCAAGGGACTTGTGCAACACATGACAATTCTTTCTTTTATAACTCAATTAGACATCAAAATGCACAAAACAACACAAGAAACTATTTTTGGTATTTTATCAAACAGTTGGTGTGCAAGAAATTTATATTTAAAAGAAACTTCGTTGGAATTGGTTTCATGAATCATATGAAGATAAAACTCTGTACAATATATCATTATTTCATTCAAACATTCACATCAAGACATACTAGTCCTAATCCCTTAGCAACTAGTTCTAAATTAATATATCAAAATGTTAATCCCTTAGCCAATTTAATATACAATTTGCATTAAGTCCGATGTTAAGAATGATCAAGTTATTGAGTCTATCCCTAGATCCCAAATCACTTAAGTGCTCTATCTACGTTCGTTCATGTTCAAAGTTACTTTCCAGTAATCAAAGACATTAAAAGAACGTTATATTTTCATACAATGATAATAAATTCAAGAAAGAGCATATGAACAAACAACGATATATTGAGCAGGAAAATTACAGTGAGTTCATTACATCCAATCCCAACGAAAGAGAAATTTAACTACTCCTAATCATCTAAAACGTACACATTTGAAGCAATCCCTTGCAACAATGGTGTCTTGATGCCTTGAAGTAGTCTCCGGAAGTTCCTGAGATGTTTTTTTTTCTTTCTTTTGTCTGGAACTTCTTTTTTTCAAGAGCAAGTTTTTGTCGCTCTATCACGTCTTTTAAAGCCACTTAAATTCATTAATTCGCTTAGCGCACATGTATTGGTGCGCTATGCGAATTTTGTGTAACCGCTGCCTCTCAACTGATGTTATTCGCACAGCGCACAAGTAATGGTGCGCTATGCGAATTTTCATTTCCTAGCAGTGCGAATTTTGGCTTTCGCTTTGCGAAAATTGGCTGATAGAATCTAAATAATACACCATTCCCTGTACAATATTTTACATAACAATCTACTACCTATTACAACTTTTCAATGAGGAACAACATGAATAATTACAAGATTGAGTTCATTTATAAGTATAAAAACAACTCTTTTTCACACTTATCAACTCCCCAAACTTGAACTATTTCATGCCCTCATGAAATCACATAAGAAAATGAACATCATCATAACAGACATTTGACATTTTGATAAAATGACTCTGCACATCAGAATAATCATATGCATTCCCAAAGATTTCAAACAAGTATGACATGATGCATCACTCATAAAATCATCTGTGCATAGAATATGAACAACCAGATCAGCATTTATCATTACTCACACTCAAGTGTTTGTCCTCACATGACAGTAGAATTGACATAGAACTTCCTCAGCTTTTGCATTTCATTTGATTCACACACTTCACACACTATTGGTTAAGTCCAAAGGTCTTTTCAGGTTAAGGCTTGGCTAGAAAAAGAATCATGGTTTTTCTTGGATTCAAAGACACCTATTAAGAAGAGAACAACTTCAATTTCCAATCCAGTACTCAAATCCCAAAATATATCATTCATCACATACCATTTTCTTTCACAGCTCAATCTTTTCTTTCATTTTGAGCTTTTTTTTTTTGTATCATATTTTTTTTATTGATCTTTTCTTTCCACAAACTTGAATTTTACCTTAACCTCTTTTAAAACATAATACATGTTCTCTTCTAGGGTGTAAGGTAGGATATCATCTAATAGGCTCAAGGTGGAAGGAAAAAATTTTCAAGGCTCAAAAAGGTTCACAAATGTATCACAGTGTCTAAAGGTTGGCTATCTGGCCAAGTAGCTATATAATTAATAATAAACAGGGCCTTTTTCATCCTTAACCAAAAAGTGTGCGTATCTACGTAGAATCAAAATCATGCAAAAACCAATTCCATATCTAGACAACTCAATATCTCTCAATCAATATATGCTCTCAACACTCACAGATCTGGTCATACATACTCACACACAAATAAAAATATATGAAGCACATTGCAACCACAGTCATATGTGTTATCATTTTCAAGAATCACATCAACTTAATCAAGACAATGCATAACCATTAAATCACAAAGTCACATGTCTTTACAACTAACACATAGTTCAAAACATATTACAAAACATAAATAACATAACTAAACATTGAAGATAACTTCATCTGCACCTGCACTTGCAAAAAGTAACATAGAGAGAAGTGAAATAGAAAAATAAATTGCAGAACATGAGCACACCAACCAAACAACAATTCCAATATGCAAAATGATTGAAATGGATTTCCTAAATAACCTCACTCAGATCCCTCTTGTTGCAAGATCACTTAGTACTCCCCTTTTAGCTGTTGGAATCCCATCCCTAGGATCTTCCAACAACTAGAAACATCTGTAGGCAAACTGCATAAAGAAATTCAAACAAAAAGAGACATACAATTGGCAAAGAATTCCACTTTCCTTGTTTTCTGAAGTTAGAACACTCAGATCCCTCTTGTTGTGCCTACCTAAGTATGACAAACCCTCACCCAATCCCTTGGTGTAAGAAGTCCATCAAACTTGCCTTAAGTTCCAAAACAGTGAATCCAAACACACAACCCCATCCCTGGTGATTTGCACATCTAGTTTGATTTAGTTAGTTCTGTTACTGAAATCTCATTCCTAAGAACTTTCAATAACAACATCAAGCTCTAAAGCGTACCCCGAGACAGACATTAAGTTCAAACTAAATCAATGGACAGTCTTAAAATACTAAAGCCAACTGCATACCCAACAACATTAAAAAGGAAAATTCACAACAAAGTTTAAAAGAGTCATAAATGCCCAAATTGCCTTGTGTTGGAACACAAGTCCCCGGCAACGGCGCCAAAAACTTGATAACTTTTTGGCAAGTATACCAAATCGTTCCAAGTAATACAGTGAATAAGTAAAAGTATCGTCTCCCAAGGGACTTGTGCAACACATGACAATTCTTCCTTTTATAACTCAATTAGACATCAAAATGCACAAAACAACACAAGAAACTATTTTTGGTATTTTATCAAACAGTTGGTGTGCAAGAAATTTATATTTAAAAGAAACTTCGTTGGAATTGGGTTTCATGAATCATATGAAGATAAAACTCTGTACAATATATCATTATTTCATTCAAACATTCACATCAAGCCATACTAGTCCTAATCCCTTAGCAACTAGTTCTAAATTAATATATCAAAATGTTAATCCCTTAGCCAATTTAATATACAATTTGCATTAAGTCCGATGTTAAGAATGATCAAGTTATTGAGTCTATCCCTAGATCCCAAATCACTTAAGTGCTCTATCTACGTTCGTTCATGTTCAAAGTTACTTTCCAGTAATCAAAGACATTAAAAGAATGTTATATTTTCATACAATGATAATAAATTCAAGAAAGAGCATATGAACAAACAACGATATATTGAGCAGGAAAATTACAGTGAGTTCATTACATCCAATCCCAACGAAAGAGAAATTTAACTACTCCTAATCATCTAAAACGTACACATTTGAAGCAATCCCTTGCAACAATGGTGTCTTGATGCCTTGAAGTAGTCTCCGGAAGTTCCTGAGATGTTTTTTCTTTCTTTTGTCTGGAACTTCTTTTTTTCAAGAGCATGTTTTTGTCGCTCTATCACGTCTTTTAAAGCCACTTAAATTCATTGTGCGCTATGCGAATTTTGTGTAACCGCTGCCTCTCAACTGATGTTATTCGCACAGCGCACAAGTAATGGTGCGCTATGCGAATTTCCATTTCCTAGCAGTGCGAATTTTGGTTTTCGCTTTGCGAAAATTGGCTGACAGAATCTAAATAATACACCATTCCCTGTACAATATTTTACATAACAATCTACTACCTATTACAACTTTTCAATGAGGAACAACATGAATAATTACAAGATTGAGTTCATTTATAAGTATAAAAACAACTCTTTTTCACACTTATAATGTGTCTTCAATTTTATTTATGTTAATAGATTCATCATTCATTGAAATCGTGTGAATATAAAAAAAGTTCCACAAACACGGTGTTGACCAATTTTAAATTTGATAAGTAAACGAGTTTATTCATGTGTTCTTTGTAGTTACAAGAAGTTTTCGTGTTCTTAATACGCTTTTCTTCTATATTACGTAGAAAGACTTCATGCTACTTTTAGACATTTTCTAAATATATATAAAATAGAATTAAATCTTTGTTGCAAGTTAAACCGTGAAGCTTGTTCCAATCGAAGATGTTTTGGACTAAAAAAATTAAACTAAAAATAGAGGTGTGTGCTTAGAAACAAACAGGATGTTATTAACAAAACTTTGTAGTGAATAAGTCAGTGGTACCCAATTTTTCTTTGGGCCCAAACTGTACACGGGCTTCTTTCTCACCGTCTAGACTTTTACACCAGCTGTGCTTTACACGTGTCTTATTCTCAATGATTGAAACAAGTGAAAATATCTTGCATTAGTCGTAATAAAACACACGAAAAATTAACTTGATTCAACTAACAAATTCTAACTCATAATAAATTCACCGTTAAACGAGTTATTTTTCTCAGACAGAAATACAAAAAAACTTTGGAGATTACATGTAAATATCTCACTTTCACAGAATTTAGTACCGCCTCACACTTAACAGGCACTGACATCCACACTTTTAAAATAAGGTGTTTATATATATAGACTGTGTCTACTATAATGCTTAGGTTAAAATCCTAATTATTTATTGTAGGAGTATTGTTTGTTTTGACCCTGAAAGTTGCAATAGAAGCTATGATGGAGCACCGAGATACGAGGCAAGTCGTAAGATGTCACTGAATATTCCGGCAGCAGTGACTTGGGCACCAGCTCCAGGTCCACGAACAATGAGTGGTTGGGTTTTGTACCTTCTTGTTGTGAAGGCAATCATGTTATCTGATCCTGATACTTGTGCAAATGGATCATCCTTCTTGTATCTTCTCAGTTCTACTACTCCTTTGCTATTTCTCACGTCCACCACTCCAACGTATCTCAACACCTTCACACATAACATCAATAACAAACCTTTAATTTATCTTAAATATACTGTAATTTACACTTTCTTTAAATAATTTTTAATACATCATGTGGGTGAACCAATTAATGTAGCTATTTTCATCCTAATCAAGATTCCAGAATATTGTCTGGTTACTCACTTCTCCACCACTCTCTGCATCTTTTAATTTCTCTGCTAATTCCTGATCAAATTTTGGCAACTGCTGCATGAACTCTTGAGCTGATGCACTGCCCTGCAAGTTCTCAAAATATTCATATAAAGTGTTGCAATACTACTCAATTAAACAACTTTATAACTAATAAAAATTGGTTCTTACTCTTAATGGTTCTGGCACGAGATTTTCAACGGGAATATCAGAAAGCTCTAGCTTCAAACCTGATTCCCTTGCAAGAATTATCACCTGTAAAACCACGGGAAATCTAAAATCAAATAATAATAACAAAATAGTTAAAGAGAATTGAGTTAATTAAGAATTAAAAAGCTATCGTGAACAGAAATAGCACTGTCATCATCCCGAATGGTCTAACTAGTCGTAACTTTCTTTTATAAATATAAATTATACATTTTGAGATTTGTATTATCCATATAAATTATGGACAGGACAAAAATTTGATGCTGTTTAAACTAACATAGTTTGGTTGAACTTGTGTGTTTTAAATATTTCACTGTTTTTTAGTATATCTCAAAATTAACGTGATATATCGACCTCAAGAAGCCATTTTATACTTCATAGAGGTGACAAGAAAATGTTGCAGAGGATCCCTGGGATATGTTAAATACTGTATACATGTACCTTTCTAGCAACATCAGTTCCTGAGAGGTCATCCCTTGGATCAGGCTCAGTATAACCTGCATCCCTTGCTTCAGCTACTACCTCACTAAAAAGCCGGCCATCTTTGAAGTTGTTAAAGATGTAACTCAAAGTCCCACTGAAAAACCAAATCAGTAACTTAGGTTGAAAGCATAAGATCAAAGGAATAAAGCGTAAAAACATAAGTGATCCATGAAGTGATGTTCTTTCTTTCTATTTTACTACAGAGGGAGCAAAAACTGCCACAGTGTGGACAATAATACTGAGTGCAACAACAGAAAATCCAAATGTTTGATACATTAGGCTGTCTAATCCATAAAAAGAGAGAAGTGGAGATAGAAAAACAGTTTCACAACGAACCTGAAGATACCTTCAATTTGCAATATTCTGTCACCTGTCTCGAGAAGGCCCCGTAAAGTGCTGATAATTGGAAGACCAGCCCCAACAGTAGCTTCATAGAAGTAATGTGTGTATGATTGCCTCTGAAGCGCTCTTAACCTCAAATACTGGCCATGGATGCAAAGAAGGTGAGAAGCCGCAAAAGCAGTAACTTAACTATGAAGCAAAGAGTAAAAGAATAATAGTATTGAAGATCATAGAAAGGAAGGACTTTGAGAAATACAATTTTTCTGTATGAATTGGAAGCGACAAAAACTTCAATGATGTTATTTAATTAAAAGAGCAGGATCCCCTACCCAGTTCCCACTGCATCTTGCATAACTTTTATGGAAAAATTGAAAGAAAGAAAGAAAGAAAGAAAGAAACAAGAGTTGATTTTAGCTTAACGTAATTTATCATACCTTCTTAGTATTCATAGAAACATTACCAAAACATCTTAAATAAATTGGCATGGGGATTTCCAGTTTGTACAGAGTGCTATACCCAAAATTTATAGGGACAACACATAAGATAGGTTGTATAACAAAAAAATTGAATTAAAAATGGCGTTTGAGTATCCTTAAATAAGGAATAATCCACATGTTACATTATAAAAAACGGTCTATGTTATAAAAAGGACAATAAGACAATAAGCTGGATGGTTTCATTTTACCTCATCAAGTGGTCCTGAATTTGCCTTCTTGTTGGGAGTGATGACATGTATTCCTTTGCATAGCCAACCTTCGTAATTGCTAGCAATGACGGAGTCGGCTGTGCAGTCCACTAACACAGAATTTGGTATAAAATGATTTCCATGCACAATTTGAACAAATTTTTCCAAATTAGCCACTTCCCCTTTTTCTTCTCGAAGTTCTCTCCATTTCTCTAAGTTGATGCCCCTGAAATCATAAATAATAGTTCATGGTAATTTAATGAATGAAATCATAAATTATAGTTCATCTTAATTAGCTGTTGATTGAATTAGGGATGCGATGGCTCATGCTTCTATTATGCTGTTCTATGGTATTGGAACTGAAGACTCATAAGCTTCTGGGTTAAATCATTATCCTGACCTAATACTTCTGGTATAGAGGTTTCCTTTTTTTCACTTTGGAATCTGACTATTATTTGTAAGGTCTCAAATATTATGTTAACTATTTGATGTTCAAATAATAAAACTTGAATAATTTGACTTACTTATCATCATCAAGGAGCATCAACTTAGAACCCATGATCCCCATCACACGCAAATCAATGTTAAGTTCATCTTTAAGAACTGCAGCCTGCGTAAACAAATGTTACATAAATTCGGGATAAACAAATGTTACTTCATCATTTCATGGATCCTGTATAGTAT
This sequence comes from Vigna umbellata, assembly GCF_029865625.1. NCBI lineage: Eukaryota > Viridiplantae > Streptophyta > Magnoliopsida > Fabales > Fabaceae > Vigna > Vigna umbellata. The sequence continues at coordinate 64,442,815 of NC_142168.1, forward strand.
GCGTGCCTATGCATGCCAGCATATAAGCTCATGCTTTACAGTAACAAAATACTAAGTTAATAGCATACCAACTGATAGAACTGTACTTTCAACAAATAATAAATTAATTCTGAAATTAGAATATTTATAGTTATTATTTCTTATCTGCATTCCTTAAAAATTATCTACAAAAACTTTACCTGGTCGTTTAGCTGGTCAATCAGTGTGCTTCCAATTAATCCAGGCCCAATAATGCCCATTGCTATGGTGGTTCTTGAGAGATAAAATCTGGAATGAACTGCCCGTAAAGCCTTTATAGAATCCTCCCGCTTTACAACTACGGTGATGTTGTACTCAGAACAACCTTGTGCTACAGCACGTACATTTATGTTGGCCTGTGTTAAATTTCAAGAACATGTTTGTATACACACAAGTTAAACCTGCGAAACAATATATGCCAAACCAAAAGAGTAGAGTAGAAGGCAAGTAATTCTTTAATTCAATGTAACATTCATGTTCGGTGGATATATCTCAATTTCTTATCTCTTTTTGTATACATTCTTGGTGTATATTTTCTAAATAGATTGCAGAATTTTCTAAATAGAAACAAATAACAGGACAGCAATAACTTTCGCAATACTGACATCAACCTTAATTTCCTGACCTTTGCCAATGCTTCGAAAAGGGTGGCACTAACTCCAGGAGTACTTGCCATTTTCTGGCCTACAGCAGCCAAAATACTACAATTTGGATGGATGGCAACCTGAGAGGCGAGTACATTGTTTAGACAGTTTAATTTAATGAATAGTATATTTCAACAAAATAAAATATAAAACCGCATACAAACTTAAAAGCGACCCAAAGAAACATTGTTGATATTCATTGTTATCAGCAATCTGTTCACCGATGCCCACATAAAAAACTTTTGCATTATGCGAGAACTTAATTCAACATTAACGAAGTAGTCCATAATCACTTTCAGAAATTTTAAATAATTTTAAATAACCTAACTGATATTTGATTTCTTTTTCCAAACCATGTTAAGTTGGGATGACCAATGTTTTGAACATTCGTTGTATGCTTAGTCTTCTTTTTATTGGGAGCAAACAAAAATATACAAGGAAAAGTTATACGATATCAATCTTCAGCTTTATAACGCTAATCATCTAGAAATATGATAAATCTTCATAGTCTTGACACTTGAATCGTGATATGAAGTCACTACTGAACACAAGAATTTGACTCAATCAAATTGAAATTTGCACCAGAATTAAATTTGGCACCTGAGAAAGTCGACCAGCATCCAAAGCTCCATGAAATAAAGACTGTAACACCTCAGCAACAGCTTTTACTTCTTTCTCAGGAACAGCAAAGCACACAGAATGCTCACTACTGGCCTACAAAGTTAATTACAATAGAAAATTCGTATGTATGTATATATGTAGCTATTGAAAATTAAGGAAAAACAGCAAAAGATGGTGAGTGCACCTGCGATATCATAATAACATTCGCTCCAACCTCTTTTACTGCGGAAAAAATAGCGCTAGCAGTTCCTGGAACACCAGCCATTCCGGTTCTGCAAAAGGAAACAACGAGAAAAACATTATAGTCTACAACTTAGAACGTCTAGCCTAAATGGCTGCAATCCATGACTCACCCCTCGACATTTACGAGTGCCACATTGTCTATGGTTGCAAAGCCTTTGACATAACTTTTTGATATCAGCTTATCTTCATCACCAATAATAGAAGGATGGCAGATCATTGTTCCAGAAGAAGAAAGGTTGAAAATGTTCCTTATTATGATTGGTATGCCATATCGAATAACTGGAGTTATTGTGCGTGGATGCAAGACATTAGCACCAAAATAAGACTGCTCAAGATGTTGTTTGAAAGTTAGTCTCCTGAATTTTATAGACATAATTAGCTTTAACACTTTCGAGAGTACAACTTACCATTTCCCATGCTTCTTGATAAGACAATGTCTTCAAAATCACAGCATCAGCAACTGCAGAACATGCCCATATTAAATTAAACTCACACTGAGGCTGTCAAATATAAGACAGAACAAAACAAAATTATCATCACGTGTCAATAGTGAAGGAGCTGAACGAACCTTTTCTGGGATCTGCACTATACACGCCATCTACATCTGTCCAAATTGTGATCTGGCGAGCCTTAAAGAGAGCACCCATAATAGCTGCCGAAAAGTCACTTCCATCTCTCTTGAGAGTAGTAGGAATATTCTGAGGTGTGCTTGCAATAAATCCTGTGGCAACGATTACATCAGATGGATTTAGAGAGTACCACTTCTCAAGTCTTCGTTCAGATTCCAAGTAATCCGGATCAACTCGATCAGAACGAGTAGGTTTTACAATAAGAACTTCCCTCGCATCCATCCATTTGCAGTCAATCCCTTGCTGCAGAATAAGAGGGAAGCAGCTTCCATCAGCACATTCAGATTAAAAGAAAATGCAGACGTTTCTCAATAGAACAGCGTACTTTCTTAATTACTAAAGACAACATCTGTGCAGACCATAACTCTCCGTATCCCACAACAAATTCAGTAAAGGATTCTGTGGCATGACCAGCTGCAAGATATGAAGTATGTTACATGACCTTTAAGTTCAAAGGGAAATTAAAGGGCAGAAACAGATAGAGAATAGGGGTTACCAATGTATATGGCCTGAAGCATTGCCTTTAGGTCACTGATGTCTTGATGCAACTGCGATAAGAAAGCAGCAAGATCTTCTCCAGCAATTAGGTCATATGCAGTAGAGCTGTGCTTCTGTAAAACAGCATCCAGGGCAGAAACATAAGACTCGTCACGGGATCGAGCCTTGTCGATAAGATCATACATCATATCTGTCACTTTTGACATTGCAGAGACCACAACAAATTTCCTCTCAGAATCATCATTAATAATTATGTCCGCAACATTCTTTATTCTCGATGAGTTTCCCACACAGGTTCCACCAAACTTGTGAACAGACCAAGTTTCTCCTTTGGGGAGCCGTTTTTCCTCTACAGCTACATCCACAGAAACATCTGCCAGAAAACAAACACACACTGAATTGTCATTGACAACTATAATTTCCATGACTTCTTTCTGCACAGCTACAAGAAAGCAGTCCTATGAGCATATAAATAATTAGCGAAAGTGTGAACCTGTAATTGAAGCACATATCCTGGCGCTCGGTGACTCTCTCCCCCATGGTAAACTTATTAACACCAAGAAAAAGAAAATCTGTCAATGGACAACGGCTAATTGAATGGCAAAGGAAAATCCACATCACTCGTGTTTTACATTCACCTAATCTTTTAAACGTTGTTTATGCGTGCAACACTACTATAACAGAATGAAAATGCAGGAAAGTGAATTACAGGCAACATTATTTTCAGAAAAATGAAATGAGAGTATGAGACACTGGTTGTTGGTGAACATACCGAAGGGAATGTGAAGAAGAAGGGTGGGAAGAGAGTGAGCAGTGACATGGAAAGCGGGGAACAACATGTGAAGTCTGTGGGATAGGAAGAGAATGAAAGATGACAGAACCAAGTGACACCATTGGCAATGCCATGAGTGTGCAAAAGAGAAAGGACAGTGTGACCCAGTTTGTCAAATATGAAGTCTATATATCAACATTCACTTTCTTACCTCTTTCTTTGACCCCATTTTTACTTTTCTCTCGCCGCTACTCTATCACGTGTAAAAATCATTTCTTTATCTCTATATTTTGCATTTGTTTTGTACAAAGAATCAAAGCACCCGCACCATTGGGTTCAACTGTATAATTTTTTATTACTTGATTAATTGTGTGGCAGTGTTAGCATGTGAGCCCTTGGAATGTGTCTAGGACCTATGAGTCCCTACCCAGTCCTCAATTATTTCAGTGAAATTCGTGATTTTGTCCTGTCCGACCCTAAATTCATGTCTGTGCCGTACTGAAAATGATAACCTCGGCGACATTAGCCATTCACACTACCTATCCCAGAATTACCTTCTATGATTTTTTTTCCAACACGTTTTTTTGTTATTCATCCATGTAAGGCCAACATCGTACAAATACTTTAATAGGTATGGTTATTTCTTTATTGGTCCATGTTTATTTGCTTGCAAATTCATCAAAGACTTTTTTTGGAATTTTGAACTGACAATATAAAGTTTGCAAAAGATAATGAAGCCAGAGAAGAATGTGCATCATCAATATAATCCCTTATGCCAATTAGTATTTTAGTTTGTATTATAGTGTATCAAATATATGTATATTTTTATCAAATATGTATATTTCACGTTTCCAACAACCTAATCGTGTTTCTTTTCTTTCAGCTCATTCCACGCCATTTCTGAGTAGGTAGACTGTCCTATCTGAGCCCAAGCAAGTTATTCCACACTTCCTGTTCTCCAATTCTAATATCTTTGTCTATAGCAACCTATAATAATTAAGAATTAGATATGATTTTAGTTGGATGAATTTTAACATGGTTTCATATTTAATTTTTAAAAATAAATAAATATAACACTTTTAATTTTTACATATTAAATTGTATTTCGTATTATATTTAAATTACTTATATTATTTGATACGTTTTAGTTGCAGTCTAAAATATTACTTAAAACGGTAAAAAAAGTAAATATGGTTTGACGAAAATAAATAAATATATATATATATATATATATATATATATATATATAATTGAATATTGTTTACTCCCGTTTTTAATAATAAGTTATGTATTTAAAACATTTTACACTTATTAATATATGAATTAAACATATTTATTGTCTACTAAAGACATTAAATTATCTTAAAACATGATACTAAATGATTAAATTGACTTTTTACAATTTTTCAGAAAAAATTAAATTAAATTGCTTTACGGATTTTTGGAAAGCGAAATTCAGAACTCACAATTACCACTGTTTCATTGACAAAAATCATAAAATCGGAATTTCATGTTCAACTTTAACTTTTTATTGCTGAATTTTTTATTAATTAGGTAAATTAGGTGGAAAAACAGCTTGCAAAAACTTCACAATTCTCCTCCAAAAACTTTTAACTTAATAATTATAACTTTTTTTATTAATTTTAAATTTCATTTTCTAATACTCATTCATGCTGTTACAAACAAAATCCCGCATCAAATAAAACAAAAGATGAGATGAGTTTATATACACATAAGATACATCTATTAGTAAGAGATATTTTGAAGTGATACCAAAAGTAAATTTGTGAGGGCTTAACTCAAAACAGACAATATCTTACCACTATAAAGATCTGTGTGTCTATAAGTAATATCAAAACAGATGGTTCAGGTCAGTACGTAACCATGTGTAAGAGAGGTAGAAGAACTATAGATATAAATATTTAAGTTAATATATATATATATATATATATATATATATATATATATATATATATATATATTCCTAAATTCAAAATATTGTTTTAGCTTTTAAAGGTAAAAAGTCAATTCATTAAATAAATACTAAAAATACTAGTAATGTATCCTTTATAAACAAATACAGTGATTACCTAGGAAAGTAATGCTATATACGTCTTTAAAAATATTTATCCCATTTAATTTTATTTTTACTCAAAGCGTGATAAAGAAAACTGTGGGAATTACTAATAAAAAGTGTCAACACTTTGCAAAATACCATTTGTAGTAGATAGAGTTAGTTTTTCAAAAAAAATGGTTAAAATAATAATAATGTATTATTCATCAAACTTAGAAAATGGCTTTATGCAAGAGACATTCTAAATTACTTCTTATAAACAAAAATAACAAACGAACTTCAATCTTCGTTTTTATGACAAAAAAGGGAAGGAATAACTTTTATGTTTCAATACTTGCAAAGTGCAAATTAGGGTTGGAAGAACATACTTTTTTAGAATTCTTATTTTAAAATTTTGAAAATATCAGAGGGAGAAAAACTAATCAAGCCAATTTATAAATATTTTTATTATAAAAAATGTAACGTTTCAACCAAAATTGATAAATTAAAAAATAAACTTAAGAATATAAAGAGACTGAAACTAAATAATGTTACAAAAAATATTACACCTAAAACATAATTTTTTAAAAATAAACTTAATATAAAATATATATGGTTAAAATATAGTGTAGTTTTATAATTAACAGAATTTTTTATTAATATGAATTGAATACCGACACTGAAATTGTATGGTATGTAAACACGGAGATGTGATTAAAATGGAAATAAAAAATAAGCATGGGACCCACTCAATGCTTAATTTTATAAAACATACAGAATAAACAATTATCTTTGAACAGATTCATTTTGGCTAATTGTGAAACTTACCTTCATTTTTAGCAAAGCATAGTAATAACTTATTTTCCTAATTTTATTCACAGGGTACATATTATTTTAGTTGATTAAAATTGAAATACATTCATTATTTATAACTATTTTAATTAATGTAATTATATATTCTGATAAATTGAAAAATGAACAATAGTTGTCCAAAAAAAAATACAGTGTTGTTAACTGATTAATAACGAGATCTGTGTATATGACAACTTTTTTTTTTATATTTATATAATTAATAATTGAATTTATAAAAAAATATTATTTTTTGGTGTATAAACGAAATATACGTGTACAAGGTATTAAATAAATAACTAAAACTATAAATAAAATAAGTTTTCAAAATATCAGAAATTAAAATAAATATAGTGTTGAAGATTAATTTCTCAATTATATTAATGTTGTTTTAAATTAATTTTATTTAGTAGAAAAGTAGTTTCAACATCACCTAAAACATAAGAAGCACTGCATAATTTTTTTTTATCTGAAAAAGACAAAAACGTAGAGTGACGTGATTATGAACCGTTGCTATAGATAAATTTTGTTTACAACTACATAATTAGATTAATATTAAAATCAGTTACATCATAATTTTATATATTTGAAGTTAAATATTCGTGATTTAACTTATCAATATTTTAAAAAAAGCGTTTAGTTTAATTAATTAAAATTAAAGTATGCATTTAGCTTAATTAATTAAAATTAAAGTATGCATTTACTTTTAATATTAAAAATAAGTTCGTTTTTTAATATATATTGTCACCTGTTACTATTGTTTTTTATGAATATTTGTAATAAAAAGAGTACGAGGATTGTAATTTATTATTTTAGTATAGAAGAATTACAATTATGTTTCGATATTTTTCTTAAATATTTTTTGTCTGCAATGAAACAGTATTTTATCAATTCAGTTTTCATATTTCTTTAATAAGATTTTAATTTTTTCAATGTTGAATGTTATTATTATTTTAATTATTTTAATTTAAAAAATTGTATACATGTTAAGTGAGTATTATATTATGAGGTAGAGTTATGTCTGATATTTTATATTTAATTTGATTTTTATATTCATTATTTTTTTTAAATTTAGTCTTAACTTTTTTTAAAATAAACAATTTTATATTTTTTAGATTGAATTCAAATTTAATTTTCATATTAATGTTATTTAATATATTTTTTAGAAGTTTAGTTGATTTAAAAATAGAATAAAAAATTTATAAATGAAGACTAATATTGTCTCATATAGCTTAAAAGTGGGTTTCCCTTAATTACATTGATTACAAAAAAATACTGCTATTATAATTCATAAACCGAACAAATGTTTACTAATAGATTTTTTTTTATGAGACCATGATATAATTTTCCCCTAAAACTAAAAGTAATGTAAACATTCATTTAGGATTCTAAGAAAAAACAGCTAAATAAATTATATTTCATTTGAAAATACATACTTATTCATCTAATATAATAAATAATGTAATTGGAGACGTTTGATAATAGAATAAGTAATATATATGATTTTTTTTAATTAAAATTAGTAATTCTTTAAATTTGTAAAACAATTATAAATTAAAAGAATATTACTCTAACAAATCATATTTTATTATTAATATATGTGGTAAACAATTGACAGGTATACAACGTCATGTTAATAAAATTATTAAATATTTAACACAAGACATATTTAGATAATCATAATTATATATTATTGTATCTTAATGATTAAATTTTAAAACTATGCAAGTATGGGACTTAATAAATTAAAGACAATAAGTTAATTTAAAATTAATCGTTAATATAGTATAAATAGAAACAAATATTATCACAATATTTTCCTTGTCGGTGATTAAAATTCCCTTAATTATAGTTAAAGTTGTTAAAATATAAATTTATTATGGGTTAAATATGTTTTTAGTCCCTCAACTATCAAGCGATTTTGTTTTTCGTCCCTATTTCAAACTTTTAACGATTTGATCCCTCTTCTTAAGGAAATCATAATTTTTGGTCCTCACAAACTAACGCCGTTAAATTTAGTCTCACGTGGCTAACGATATGCCACATATGATACCAGCTTTCACATTAATCTTGTGCCACGTGGTGTGCCACTATTCACCACCCTCTTCTCCTTCTCTCCTCTTCCACCACCACCTTCCCCTTCAACTTCGTCCTCACACAAGCCCGCCACCACCAACCCCTCGCTGCTCCGTCAGGCCAGTTCCGAACTCTACGAGCGTCCCACGCGCCGCATCATCGAAGAGACCGAACAGGTCCTCGACAAGGCTCTTGCCCTAGTCCTCAAGTGTCGCGGCAACGCTCTCATGAATCACGTGTTTACACTCAACCCTAGCGCCGCCTTCCGCAAGGTCTCCTCCCACCTTGAAAACTCCGTCGGCGACGTCTCCTGGCTCCTCCGCGTCTCGGCTGGCGACGCCGGCGGTGAGTACCTCGGGGGGCTCCCTCCCATAGCCGCGAACGAGCCGTGTCGGAGCTCGCTGCGAATTACCCTAAGTCTCAGGACCTTTTCGCTCAGCACAAGATGGTGACCTTGCTGGTTGGCCACCTCGCTTTCGAAACCGTGGAGGAACACAGTAAGTACGCTATTGTCAGCAAGAAACCCACTTCCATCCACGCCCTCGTCGTCGCCAGTAGCAACACCAACAACACTAATCTCCGAAATCAAAATCACCACCCCGAAGCTGAAATTCCCACACGCATCCCGAATCCCTTCGGTGAAGGACCACGAAATCTCCACAGAGTAATCACCAGCACAATTGCAATGCACGCTCCACTATTCATCGCCGGTGTCGCCTTCCCCCAACCAGCAGCAGCACGTGATTCACGGTTGGCGACGGCGGCTAGCGCGAGGGGTTGGTGGTGGCGGGCTTGTGTGAGGACGAAGTTGAAGGGGAAGGTGGTGGTTGTAACACCCAAATATTTTAAAGGGTATTACTGATAGTAGAGACTAAATTAATTCGATATCTCATATAAACAATCAAACTTTATTTCAATTACTCCAAAGTACAATACCAAACTTACAAACTTTAAACAATATAGTCTTCACCGTTGACATTTCAACTTTTAAATTTTACACAACATAATCTTCCCAATACAAATTTATTCTTTTTACAAAAAATCCATGAAAGGTTTTCCCCGCATCTCTCTCGTCTCTAAGCTTTTTCAACCACATCTGCAACATTATCTAATCACATATAACATGAGTTATATGATCATAGCATAAACAAATAAGGGTAAGCCAACCATATCAAATCAATCATTAAACTTGTAATAAGAATAGTTTAATCATTTATCTCTGCAATTACTCAAATATCATTACCCCGATGTCATTAATTCATCATTATCAAAATCATCTTCCTCAATTTCATAAACCTTACAATTTATACTATGCTTACTCACGAAGCCTTATGGTCAGACCGCTCTCTGCCTGCTTCCTTAAGCCTCACCTGTATACTATGTCTTACTCTCTGAAGCCTTATGGTCAGACCGCTCTCTGCCTGCTTCTATAAAACTTATGAACCACATATTTATGTCAAAGCCTTATGGTCAGACCACTTGCTGTCTGCTTTCATTAACCTCAGGTGTTACTTTGTTCATACCAAGCTCTCATGGTATAACCGAACATACTACTTCCCGTAGGAAACATCATTTCATAAGCAATAATTTCTTATATCCACTCCAACATTTCATCACATCAACATTTCATACTCTCTTATCCACTCCAACATTTCATCAAATCAACAATTCATAATCTCTTCTCCACATAACTCAATCATGTTCATTCTCTAATCATAATTTGACAATAACCTATTTTGGTGTCAATAAATTAAACATATCGCCAGCTATCATACTTCATATTATAAACTCATTTTTGACCATAACGAGTATAACTCAACATATTTTCACCAATTAAAGATTCATAGATCAGCCAAAACATTTCATCATATCTTAGCCACTACGTATTAAAGTCTGAGCTCAATGTAACGATAAATAAAATATATATGAAGTTTTTACCATGATAACTTTATGCATCTCCAATTAACTTATTTTATTTTAATTTCATCCTATTAGAGATCTTTCTTTACCCCAATTGGTCACCGGAGAGGACCCAGATGTCTGAACGCATCAAACTCACCTTCGACGCCAACACATATGACTAGTCACAACTGACTGGACCAGGCCAGGGCTGCTCTATGATCAGGGATGTGCCAACTCAGGTTTTTAAGGTTCCTCTATCCTACCAACAAAGGGAGGCCTTCAATAATTAACAATTTATTTATTTAAATTATCTACCTTGTTCGCTTATGCTCTAAATCTAAAATGCCTAATTTTAATATTTTTACTTCCTCTTACAACAACCTCAAATAGTATCACTACATCTATTTAATACTCATATACAAGTTATTACAGAATCCTTACTCCAGACCTTCCAACAAGATCAATTTCAGCCAAGAAACTCATTCATGATAGAATTCATACAAGATAATTATAAACAATTACCCATAATAAGATATTACTATAAATGGTCATAGAAGAATACAATATTTGACAATCATAAGAATAATCTTAATATAAAAATTCATGGGAAACAAGAAGTTGAATCTGGCAGAGCCGGTTAGACAACTTCTAATCCATCCCAAAATACAATATAATTAAATAACAAGAACAATACATGTCTGGGGAAATAAGAAGTTGAATCTGGCAGAGCCGGTTAGACAACTTCTAATCCTTCCAAAAATGCAATAAAATAAATAAGTAAAGCAATAAATAGTTTGGGGAAACAAGAAGTTGAATCTGGCAGAGCCGGTTAGACAACTTCTAATCCTTCCAAAAGTGCAATAAAATAAATAACTGAAGCAATAGAAAGTTTGGGGAAACAAGAAATTGAATCTGGCAAAGCCGGTTAGACAATTTCTAATCCTTCCAAAATACAAAAAAATAAACAACTAATAACATACAAGTGGCATAACATAATCAACATTACATTTTACAACTATCACACTTGGATATCAACACAAAGTATACTCTCATTTAAAATTTAAGATCATACAGAAACAAAATACTCCATATTCAAGATATAAGATCAGAAAAAGCAAAATATAGCATATCCAAGACTCAAGATAATACAAAAGGAAATACTCAAAGTTAGCTCCCCTTACCTCTATTACAGACTTAATCCACTCGTCCTCTGAAAACTTCCAGAATATCCCCTTTGAAATTCTTCCAACTCTCTTCTCTCAAAAATTTTCTAAGTTCTTTGGTGTAAATTTTCAGCCTCCCCCCCTTGGCTATTTATAGCAAAAAAAAAATTTACTATTCATTTTTACTATTCATTTTAACTATTCATTTTTTTATTCATTTTACTATTACAAAAATAATTTTTTATTTGCAATTTGATAAATTCTGATCTCAAAGCTACGTGGAACACTTATCCTTTCCAAAAATATATATATATATTTTTTTTTTTTTTTACTATTCACTTTTTACTATTCACCTTTTACTATTCACAATTTACTATTCACTTTTTTTTTTTTTTTTAATCTAGTATTTAACTTACAAATATTTTTCAAGGATCTTACAATCTCCCCAACAACAATTATTTTTGCCCTCGAAAATTATTTATTTAAACAAAGACTATCTAACAAAAGATTACTTACAAAAGAGATATGGATATTCCTTTATCATAAATTCTTCCAATTCCCAAGTCATTTCCTGTGTGTCTTCATTCCAAAGTACTTTTACTGTGCGAATATCTTTCCCTCTTAGCTTTTTCATTTGAACATCTAGTATACGCACTGGTCCAACTTCCATTGTTAAATTTTCCTTGACCTGAATTTCATCAACTTCTAACACATGCTTTGGATCTGGAATATACTTCCTTAGTTGGGATACATGAAAAACGTTATGCAAATTTTCCAATCCAGGTGGTAATGCTACCTCATAAGCCACTGGCCCAATCTTTTTGAGAATCTGATACGGTCCGAGAAATTTTGGTGTCAGTTTCCTCATCTTGATAGCTCTCCCGACTCCTGTAGTTGGTGTTACTCGTAAGAATACATGATCTCCTTCTTCAAATTCTAACGGTCTTCTTCTTTTGTCGGCATATGACTTTTGTCTACTTTGAGTTGCTTTCATCCGATCTTGGATTAATTTTATTTTTTCTGTGGTTCGCTGTAATAGCTCGGGTCCCACTGTTAGTGCTTCCCCATCTTGAAACCAACACAACGGGGTTCTACATCTTCTTCCATATAAAGCTTCATATGGTGGCATACCAATACTGGAATGATAACTGTTGTTGTAAGTAAATTCTACTAATGGTAGTATCTCATTCCAACTTCCAAGATGATCTAATACACAAGTTCTTAGCAAATCCTCCAAAGACTGAATAGTCCTTTCTGTTTGACCATCAGTCTGAGGGTGATAAGCCGAACTCATCCTCAACTGCGTTCCCAGAGCCTTCTGTAGCGTCTGTCAAAACCTTGAAGTAAACCTTGGATCTCTGTCTGACACAATGCTTGTAGGTATTCCATGCAACCTCACTACTTCCCTGATGTATAACTCCGTCAGCTTTTCTAGAGACATACGTTGATTAATGGGCAAAAAGTGAGCGCTCTTAGTTAGTCTATCAACGATAACCCAGATAGAATCGTGACCTTTTGATGATTTTGGTAAATGTGTTACAAAGTCCATCGAGATACTGTCCCACTTCCATTGAGGAATGTCTAACTGTTGTAACATCCCTCCCGGTTTTTGATGCTCCACTTTTGCCTTCTGACACACCAAGCAGGCTGCTACAAACTCGGCCACATCCCTCTTCATTCCATTCCACCAAAATGACTCTTTCAGGTCTTTATACATCTTAGTCATACCTGGATGTATGCTAAGACGACTTTTATGGCCTTCGTCTAAAATTAAATGTTTTAATTCACTATTTGCAGGTATACACACTCTGTTCTTAAATCTAAGGATGCCATCTTTACTTAGAACGAAGTCCTTAACTTGATCGGTGTCCAACAACCTGATCTTTTGCTGCAACTCTTGATCCATCGACTGTTCAACCTTCACTTGTTCTAAGAAGTCACTAGTGATTACTAAATGACCACACCATATATGATCTGGGGTTAACTGCAACCCCAAGTTCATATCACGTAACTTTTCTAACAGTTCTAATTCCTTCACCATCATTGTTGTTATCTGAGCTTGTCTCCTACTCAATGCATCTGCCACCACATTGGCTTTTCCTGGGTGATATAAAAGCTCGAAATCATAGTCCTTCATATATTCCATCCATCTTCTTTGTCGCATGTTCAGCTCCTTTTGATCGAACAAATACTTTAGACTCTTATGGTCACTAAAAACTTGGAAACTTGCCCCATAGAGGTAGTGTCTCCATGTCTTTAATGCAAATACTACTGCTGCAAGTTCTATGTCATGCGTTGGGTAGTTCTTCTCATGCGCCTTTAGCTGCCTAGATGCATAAGCTACAGGTCTCCTTCCTTGCATTAGGACGCACCCCAATCCTTGATATGACGCATCGCAGTACACCTCAAAAGATTTGCTAGAGTCTGGAATGATTAATACTGGTGCTGACGTTAGTCGTTGCTTCATATCCTCAAAACTGGCTTCGCACTTGTCAGTCCACAGAAATTGTTGATCTTTACGAGTTAACTGAGTTAGAGGACCTACAATCTTGGAAAACCCTTCAACAAAACGTCGGTAATAACCGGCTAATCCTACAAAACTTCGTACTTCAGTTACAGTTTTCGGCCGCTCCCACTTTAGCACAGCTTCCACCTTTGCTGGATCCACTGAGATTCCTTGAGCAGAAATCACATGACCCAAAAATTGTACTTTCTCTATCCAGAACTCACACTTTGACAGTTTCCCATACAGTTGATGTTTTCTTAAAATTTCCAACGCCACCCTCAAGTGTTCTGCATGCTTTTCCTTATTCTCTGAATAGATAAGAATATCGTCTATAAATACTACCACGAACTTATCTAAACATGACCGAAATATTCTGTTCATGTAGTCCATAAAAATCGCTCGAGCATTCGTCACGCCAAACGGCATTACCACGTACTCAAAGTGTCCGTAGCGAGATCTGAAAGCCGTCTTTTGCACATCTTCCGTCTTGACCAGAATCTGATGGTACCCAGATCTGAGATCAATTTTTGAAAACACCTCTGCTCCTCTCAACTGATCTAATAGATCATCGATTCTTGGCAAAGGATATTTGTTCTTTATTGTAACCTTGTTCAGCTGTCGATAATCCACGCACAACCTTGAACTTCCATCCTTCTTCTTCACCAGCAATACAGGAGCTCCCCATGGAGACACACTTGGACGGATAAACTTCTTCTCCAGCAGATCTTCGATTTGCTTTTTCAACTCTACTAGTTCGGCAGGAGCCATTCTGTATGGAGCCATAGAAACTGGGCCAGCTCCAGGCATTAGATCTATTGTGAAATCGATCTCTCGACTAGGTGGTAAACTTGGTACTTCTTCTGGAAAAACATCAACATATTCTTCTACCACAGGTATTCCGATGATTTGTTCTTCAATATTCTCTCTTTTCTCCTGAGCTAACACCACAAAGCAGGTAGCTCCATCTTTGATATCCTTCGCAACGACTCGAGTTGAGCTTAGTTCTAAATCGTTCAAATTTAGAAACTCTATCTTTTGTTTCCCACAGTCAATAAGAACGTGATTGGCAGTCAACCAATCCATTCCCAAAATAATGTCTAGATTTTGAAGGGGTAAGCAGGTCAAGTTCACTTTGAACTTGCGTCCTGCAATTTGGATCGGGCATCCGACACAGACTGAACTGGTCGTAACTGGTCCCGATGCTGGTGTAGAAACTACTAATTCACACCCTAGATCAAGCATCGGTAATCCGAGTCTTTCTAAACATGCTAGGGATATAAAGGAGTGTGTGGCTCCAGAGTCAAACAAAACATATACGCATTCTCCTAACAACATACAGGTGTGTAAGATTAATGTACCTGGCTTAGTAGCCTCTTCTGCAAACATTGCGAATACTCTCCCTGTTGCCCGGGGCTTTACTTCAGCAGAATCTTGTTGTTGTGGTTCTCCCACCTTCTTTTTCTTTGGACAAACATTAGCAAAGTGTCCCGGATCATTGCAGATGAAACATCTCTTCCCTTCAACTTTTTCCCCAATAAGTTTAGGGCAGTCACGTCTGAAATGTGCCCCTCCACACTCAAAACACTTCACTGTTCCTCGATATGATAATTGTGGTTTTTCATAAGGTTTTTTGTTGAATTTCATTGAAGATTCTCCCTTGGCAAGTCTGGAAACTCTACTTGGATCAAACTCCAATAATTCTATCATTCTGGCTTTCTCTACCAATGCTGGAAACTCTTGTATTTCCAATGGCATAAGTACCTTCTTCAGTTCATGCCTTAGTCCTCCCTCGAATTTTCGACATCTCCATTCTTCTGTGATATTCTGAGTATAAAACCTCGAGAGATAATTAAATTTTACTACGTACTCTTGTACTGATAACCTCCTTTGTTGTAAGGTCAGGAGCTCCGCCTCCCTTGCAAATTTTGCACTATTTGGAAAATATTTTTCCAAGAACCTTATCTTAAAGTTCTCCCAATTCACAGCCTCACCACGAACCGTCATCAACCGAAAAATCTTCTCGTTCTGCCTTAGCCAAGAGTCAGCCTCATCCGGAGTAGCCTCCCCATTAAATTTAGTTGGATCATGCCTTAAGAAGTCATTCAAGCTAGAATGATTTTGAGGTACTTGATCAACTTGTTGTTGCTGCATCTTTGTCGAGTTTAAATGATTTCTTCAAAAAGATAACAATACAATTTAGCATATGATATCAATTTCCTCCAATAGTCGTTTTCATCATAACAATTAATAGTTTTACTAAGAATAATAATTTCACTCCCCATAGTCCCAAAATACTTTCGAAAACCATTGCTCTGATACCATATTGTAACACCCAAATATTTTAAAGGGTATTACTGATAGTAGAGACTAAATTAATTCGATATCTCATATAAACAATCAAACTTTATTTCAATTACTCCAAAGTACAATACCAAACTTACAAACTTTAAACAATATAGTCTTCACCGTTGACATTTCAACTTTTAAATTTTACACAACATAATCTTCCCAATACAAATTTATTCTTTTTACAAAAAATCCATGAAAGGTTTTCCCCGCATCTCTCTCGTCTCTAAGCTTTTTCAACCACATCTGCAACATTATCTAATCACATATAACATGAGTTATATGATCATAGCATAAACAAATAAGGGTAAGCCAACCATATCAAATCAATCATTAAACTTGTAATAAGAATAGTTTAATCATTTATCTCTACAATTACTCAAATATCATTACCCCGATGTCATTAATTCATCATTATCAAAATCATCTTCCTCAATTTCATAAACCTTACAATTTATACTATGCTTACTCACGAAGCCTTATGGTCAGACCGCTCTCTGCCTGCTTCCTTAAGCCTCACCTGTATACTATGTCTTACTCTCTGAAGCCTTATGGTCAGACCGCTCTCTGCCTGCTTCTATAAAACTTATGAACCACATATTTATGTCAAAGCCTTATGGTCAGACCACTTGCTGCCTGCTTTCATTAACCTCAGGTGTTACTTTGTTCATACCAAGCTCTCATGGTATAACCGAACATACTACTTCCCGTAGGAAACATCATTTCATAAGCAATAATTTCTTATATCCACTCCAACATTTCATCACATCAACATTTCATACTCTCTTATCCACTCCAACATTTCATCAAATCAACAATTCATAATCTCTTCTCCACATAACTCAATCATGTTCATTCTCTAATCATAATTTGACAATAACCTATTTTGGTGTCAATAAATTAAACATATCGCCAGCTATCATACTTCATATTATAAACTCATTTTTGACCATAACGAGTATAACTCAACATATTTTCACCAATTAAAGATTCATAGATCAGCCAAAACATTTCATCATATCTTAGCCACTACGTATTAAAGTCTGAGCTCAATGTAACGATAAATAAAATATATATGAAGTTTTTACCATGATAACTTTATGCATCTCCAATTAACTTATTTTATTTTAATTTCATCCTATTAGAGATCTTTCTTTGCCCCAATTGGTCACCGGAGAGGACCCAGATGTCTGAACGCATCAAACTCACCTTCGACGCCAACACATATGACTAGTCACAACTGACTGGACCAGGCCAGGGCTGCTCTATGATCAGGGATGTGCCAACTCAGGTTTTTAAGGTTCCTCTATCCTACCAACAAAGGGAGGCCTTCAATAATTAACAATTTATTTATTTAAATTATCTACCTTGTTCGCTTATGCTCTAAATCTAAAATGCCTAATTTTAATATTTTTACTTCCTCTTACAACAACCTCAAATAGTATCACTACATCTATTTAATACTCATATACAAGTTATTACAGAATCCTTACTCCAGACCTTCCAACAAGATCAATTTCAGCCAAGAAACTCATTCATGATAGAATTCATACAAGATAATTATAAACAATTACCCATAATAAGATATTACTATAAATGGTCATAGAAGAATACAATATTTGACAATCATAAGAATAATCTTAATATAAAAATTCATGGGAAACAAGAAGTTGAATCTGGCAGAGCCGGTTAGACAACTTCTAATCCATCCCAAAATACAATATAATTAAATAACAAGAACAATACATGTCTGGGGAAATAAGAAGTTGAATCTGGCAGAGCCGGTTAGACAACTTCTAATCCTTCCAAAAATGCAATAAAATAAATAAGTAAAGCAATAAATAGTTTGGGGAAACAAGAAGTTGAATCTGGCAGAGCCGGTTAGACAACTTCTAATCCTTCCAAAAGTGCAATAAAATAAATAACTGAAGCAATAGAAAGTTTGGGGAAACAAGAAATTGAATCTGGCAAAGCCGGTTAGACAATTTCTAATCCTTCCAAAATACAAAAAAATAAACAACTAATAACATACAAGTGGCATAACATAATCAACATTACATTTTACAACTATCACACTTGGATATCAACACAAAGTATACTCTCATTTAAAATTTAAGATCATACAGAAACAAAATACTCCATATTCAAGATATAAGATCAGAAAAAGCAAAATATAGCATATCCAAGACTCAAGATAATACAAAAGGAAATACTCAAAGTTAGCTCCCCTTACCTCTATTACAGACTTAATCCACTCGTCCTCTGAAAGCTTCCAGAATATCCCCTTTGAAATTCTTCTTACTATTCACCTTTTACTATTCACAATTTACTATTCACTTTTTTTTTTTTTTTTTTAATCTAGTATTTAACTTACAAATATTTTTCAAGGATCTTACAGTGGTGGAAGAGGAGAGAAGGAGAAGAGGGTGGTGAATAGTGGCACACCACGTGGCATAATATTAATGTGAAAGCTAGTATCATATGTGGCATACCGTTAGCCACGTGAGACTAAATTTAACGGCGTTAGTTTATGAGGACCAAAAATTATGATTTCCTTAAGGAGAGGGATCAAATCGTTAAAAGTTTGAAATAGAGACGAAAAACAAAATCGCTTGATAATTGAGGGACTAAAAACATATTTAACCCATTTATTATTTATTCCGAATATATTTCATTATCAAAGTATCAGTGAATACTAGTTTAGTTTGTAGGATCTCATTTATCAATTTTAATGAATCGTAAGCCAATCATATTTTGTGTTTTATTGTTGGCACCAACCCAGCCAAGGGTCAAAGTCGCCATGAGTTGACCAGCAACAGCTACCACTGTCTCTCTCACTCTCATATTTTATAATAATATCATACTTCATATACAGGGATGCATATATCTAGAAGGAACGTGCTTCATCTTCGTCTCCCTTCTTCTTCTGCCAAATCCAATGTCGCCACCGATTCCTATAAGCTCCAGCTATGCTTCCACCTTCTCGTATTCTGCTTATGTCTTTCCTTCCGTCTTTGCTCGCAGCAACTTCACCAGGATCAATCTTCATCCACCTGTCTTTTGCCAATTTCAATCTGAGGTCATTTTTGCTTCTTCGTTACTCCAACATTCTGCAAATTCGTTTCACGCCGACTTCGTCCTTGCTCGTTATTTATTTGTTTTCATTGTTTGTCAGGGCAAATTTTTTGGGGAATTCAAAGTCAATGAAATTTCGCATAGAAGTTTTGTTATGTCTGGAGTTTTTAAATTTTGGTCTGAAAATTGTATTTGCCTGATACTTTTCCTTTCGAAGAATCGGTTTCGCTTGCTTATTGTTTAACCATGTTATGTTATGAATTATGATTAGCTAATATCACTCTTGTCCTTTGTATAGCTATGATAACCTTGCCCGTACTTTTCTATTTCTGTGTGTCCACAGGATGTTGGATATCGATGTTTTTTTCTGTTCATTACATTTTTATTTTGATTTTTCCGAGTTCCAACCACAAACTTTTGAATGTAGACAGAGAAACCGCTGACAAGAAGGTGCGCCCCCTTTCTGGAAAGTTCATTGCTATCTGGTAATGGTGTTGTGGCCTCAGAAGAGTGGGAAACTGTTCCTGATATTTGGAGATCTTCTTCCGAGAAGTATGGTGACAAAATAGCATTAGTAGATCCGTATCATGATCCTCCTTCAACTATGACATATAAACAGGTCTATTTTTTTTTTCTCGTTATATCTCCTTTTCGGTCTAGACATGTGAGAAGACTGATAAAAGCACTAGTTAGAAGAATAGACTGTGTGGGGATATCACATATGTAAGGTAGACGAAAGCCAAGGAAAACTCTAAGTAGCTTATATATGAAGAACTAATTTTTTTACAAGACTCAAAGACACGGTATGATCCATGTAATCAACTTACCTATCAGGAAAGTGCTTTGATTGTTGTTAGTGTTGCGTGTCTCTTTTGCCTGTTAGTTTTATTAATCATTGTCTCCACTATTTGGAACTGTAATGTGAGCATGTGTTCTGATATTTGGCTTAATCCCATACACTCATTCTTCAGAAATATGTCGTGTTTGACAGCCTAGCTTGATGGCATGGTAAATGGCCATTAGCACCATTGTTGAAATTGGGTATGATTAGGGTATGGGTGACTGTAGATTTTGTTTCAAAGTAGATGACATTGTGGAGGAAGTTCTTTACCAAAAAATGAAGGTCTATGCTTCAGTATGTTTTTTTGCTGTCTTTTAATTTGATTAGTAATAACTATTTCCTGTGCTAGAGGTTTGAAAAACCACCGCGTTTGATTAATGGTCTTTTTGCGGGATTTTTCTTTTTACTCTAGGAACTATGGGTGAGTTCTATGGATGTTGAGACACCTCTACCTGGATATCTATACCCCAAATGGTCATGGGCATATGGCATAGGATAATGATGAGCACAATATTGTATGTCGGAGATCAATTGAAACTGTTTTAAGATTTCACACTCTTAACACCATGTACTGTTGAGGATTACCAAAATAAAATATAACAATTAAGGCAAATGAACTCTGTGATGTACTATTTCTTCTGTGTATTTCTTACAATGGAAGAAGTATTGCTACTATAGCAATTTACTGTTGAAGGAAAGAAAGAACCCAAGAAAGAAGGAGGTTCAGCCCATACAATTTCATCCATGACTTCTCTCTCTATACCTGTGAGCTATATACTACTTTCCCCGTCTGCAAATAGTCCTCAAACCGAATGTTATTTATTTTGGGTCTCAAGCTGTTCCATATGGATTGGTTGTCATGTGGTCCTTCGTAGCTGTCACCTCATTTTCCTCATTTTATTCTTTTTTTCATTTCCATTCATTACTTACCACTATGTAAGTTGTTACAGAATATGAGTGGTTCTTTTGAATGATTGTTGAATTATATGTTATCGTGTTGAGGCCATATGCTGCACAATATTAAATTGTGATTCAAAGTAGAATTATATTTAATATAAAGATTTATTGACAGAATGCAAATAATTCCAAATAATCATAATCTTTTATGAGCTTGACGTATAAAACTAATGTTTTTTGTTCCAATGTTGAATTACATTAAACGAGAAATTTATCCAGAGTCATGTTAGTGGCATGCTATTCTGATTCTCTATATCTGTCTAATCAAAATTTCAGTTGGAGGATGCAATATTGGACTTTGCTGAAGGATTGAGAGTTATTGGAGTGAGACCCAGTGAAAAGCTTGCACTTTTTGCTGATAATTCTTGTCGCTGGCTTGTAGCTGATCAAGGTGTGTAGAGCAGAATTTATTTTTGTTATATGTTCTCACAGTATTATGTCTCGTAACTGCTAGCTGCACAACTTATATGTGTACATGTCCACAAGCTTTTCAAGACAAACAAAATTAAAATTGCTTTTTTAGATTTTTGTTAGCACAATAATAACATAAGCAAATGTGAGATGGTGCCAATATATTGTAAACAAAAACTATATTTGCAATTTTGTTTTGTAAAAGGTATCGTCCTTGTTTAAATATTATGTGCTTTAGAATAATTACTTTTGTTTATGGCTTTGTGTACCTAGGATTACTGTTTAACTCTACAAAAATTGGTAAATAGGAGGCTGCTAGGTTGCTTCCAATGCAGTTAGCCTACTTATAGAGCTTCTATAACCTAAATTTTTATGTTCATATTTTATTCTTTGAAGAAAATGCCAAGCAAAATATTTTGGTAATTACATTTCGCTTCATCATCTTAGTACAAAGCTGAACATTCTACCTTTCCTGTGTTTACTGAATGAAAATTATTTTTTACCCATTTGGACTGGTGCTAAGCTCAGTAGCAGATTTATAGTACACAAGCTTGCGAGTTGGGTAGTACCTATACACCTACAAAAGTAGTTATTTTGTTTTAATCACATCCATGTTATGATTTTAGTTTAGGTATGATGGCATGTGGGGCAATCAATGTGGTAAGGGGTTCGAGGTCATCAACTGAAGAACTGCTGCAAATATACAACCACTCTGAAAGGTTTAATTAATATTTTCTGTCAAACAGATTGTATCTATTATTGTATATTTGGCCATTTCATAACTCATTCTACATCTACCTTAATTTGAATGATTTTTCAGTATGATTATTACTTTCATTTATATGTGTAATGGGTCCAATTTTGAGACTTGTCACCTAAGTATTTCTGTTATTAAAATTAATGCATACTCAATCATTTGACATGTACATGAAAATAAATGCACCGTGGGTCTTCACTATGCCTTCCAGCTTTTGTGAGCAATATATTGTTCATTTGATTTTGTAGTTAGATATTTATATGCCCTAAAAACTGAAAATTTGGGACCGGTCAACTTCATCTTGACAAGTTCTAAGAATTGATGAGAAATGGAATATTTGTTTGAGCTCTGTTATGGTTTGTAAGTGTGATTAGAGATTTGATATTTCTCATTTGTGTGTTCTTGGAACAATCACCATTTTAGTCCCTTTCTTTTCTTTGATTAAAATTTTTGTTTTTAGTCCACCCCTTGTTCCTCTCAAGCGCATCATGTATATATAAATTAATTTAGTTATTTATTTATTTATTTCAGAAAAACACATATATACAACCACAGTATATAACATGTAGAGCTTTTTCTTTTAAAAATGTTCTACGAGAAATGTTCCTAAAAACTGATGTCAAAAAATATTATCAAAAGATAATGTGAATTGGTTTTAGTAACATATCTAGTCTGCAAATGTTAGGTTTTGAGTTTGGCCTTTACTAGAGTGGTAGAATGTAGGGAAGAAAGACAATTCACCTTAGCGTTAAAAGATTTAATCAGTATTTATTGAATTGCATTTAAACAACAACAGCAACAACAACAAGAAGAGTAGGAATAGTATTTCACCGTAGAAGTTAAGTTTGTTGAATAAGCAATAATGTTTATACTTACACGTTCCTTGACTATACTGGTGCATTGTCACATTTTTAAATGCCAGTCTCTATTGATTATTCAATAGAATTTTGCTAACTGCTGCTATTATTTTTCAGTGTTGCACTAGCTGTGGACAATCCTGAAATGTGTAATCGGATAGCAAAGCTATTTTCTTTGAAGAATTCAATGAGATTTATTATTCTGCTTTGGGGAGAAAAATCAGGCCTAGTCAGTGAAGGAGAAAAGGAGGTGCCTGTCTATACTTTCATGGAACTCATACATTTGGGACAAGAGAGTCGCAGAGTATTGTTTGATTCTCTTGATAATAGTATGTCACCTGGATCTTGCTCTGCAAATGTGGATTAAATATATTTATCATTCAACTGTGCTATCTTTTGTTCATAGGGAAAGTACCAGAATACACACAAACACACAAGGAGGACATACTTAAGCAAAAGATAGTGAAGTACTGCTAGTGGGTCTAAGAATTCCTCCATAGCAGATAAGATTAAATATAATAAAAATTGAAAATCAAAAAGAAAAATTGGGGATGGGTTGGGCAGGGAACTAAATAATGCAGCAAGGTTCCCAAATCTCTATGTGCATATGAGATAGTAATGACCACAGAGAAGCCAAAAATGTAACTCTTTCTGAATAGAGTTACATTTAATAGTTTTATTATTTCATATTAAGAAATTATGTGCTTGCTTATTTTACAGTAGAAGAGACATATTGATCTTTGTATTTATAATCTAAAGGAGCAGTGATCCGATTCTCTAAAACTTTGTTATTTCAGGGAAGCAGTACATGTATGAAGCAATCAAATCTGATGACATTGCTACTCTTATATACACAAGTGGAACTACTGGAAATCCAAAAGGTGTTATGCTAACACATCAGAATCTTTTGCATCAGGTTTGATGGCTATCCTTTAATAGAGTTTATTGTGGCAATGGTTTTTTAGACAGGATGTGTGTTGATTTTTGTTCAGAGTATAGAAAACTATGTTGAGGTTATGAATTAATAAAATGTATCTGAATTAATGGTTATGAATTGTGGATTATTCCATTTCTAGTTGGACTATTGGAGCTAGATTGGTTGGCAAAATATTTTTGTGATATTCCTCTGCATATTGGTTGAGTTGATGTGTAGGCTGGGGGTAATTAACAGCCATAGTGCTTCAACCAACAGTCTTGCATATTGTCTCCATCTCTCTCTCATATCTTTGTCACTTAATTCATGTATTTCCAATTTTATAATAAAATTTTATTTGAATAAAAGTGAAGAGTATAACTGGAATAGGATAAAACACCCTCTTAATATTTATTACAACATTTGTACGGGTGAAGGAAGAGAGAGCATAATGGAAATGTGGGCCTGCTCAGTCACCTTTTGTTAATCTGTACTTATATTTTCTTTTGTTTATGAAGTTTTCCAGGTTTTAAATCGCTTTCAATTAAAGATAATTCTTGGTTTTAACTGATCATCGATGTTGTTTATCATTTGTTAATGAATTTATAGATAAGAAACTTAGGGGATATTGTACCTGCTGAAGTTGGGGATAGATTTCTAAGCATGTTGCCCTCCTGGCATGCATATGAAAGAGCTTCTGAATATTTTATCTTCTCGTGCGGTGTTGAACAAGTATACACAACTGTGAGAAAGTTGAAGGTATTATTACTAAGTTTCACGTATGGTTTGTTATAAAGAGACGATGCATTGCATCATGTATTAATATCTTATTTTTTATTCTTTAAAGGATGATTTGAGAAGATATCAACCACATTACTTGATTTCTGTCCCTTTAGTTTATGAAACTTTATACAGGTAATTCCTTTTCCAGGAATTGTATGAACTTAGTCCATTGTATTTATTGAAAGGATTACTTGTATTATGTGTGTACACACGAGTATTCTTATTTATAATGAAGAAGAGATACATTAATAAAGATAATTTATAAAGATAAATATTTCCCTATTTGATGCAATCAAATTATATCATATTTTTCTATTTAGAGTAATCAAATCATATCTTTAACATACTGCTATGATACCATCTTCTTACAAAGGTTATTTTGTAGGATTGAGTTGTGTTCAACTCACTTTGTAAGAGTACTTAATGTCAATTGTGAAAATTGTATTTATTCTTGATTCCTGTAGTGGGATCCAGAAGCAGATATCTACGAGCTCCCTTGTTAGAAAGCTTGTTGCACTCACATTTTTAAGGGCTAGCATGAGGTACATGGAATGCAGGCGTATTTATGAGGTATGGTCATCTGCTATTTTTGTAGGTCTCCCAAAATCATCATTCTCTACCTTGAAATCTGTTTTCTATGCTTTAGTAAAGACTTATTTCACCCAATTGTTTTTCTCAAAAGAAGATAAAAAAATAGGGGATGTAAGTGTGAGCTAATTTAAATAACGAGAAAGAATATAGATTAAATGGCATTTTGTTGATATGATGTTATTTGGACTACCATTATGTACCAACAAATTGGAATACGTCATATCCCAAAGGAATACGTCATACCCTTCAATTGTCTAATTCTATCTTTTTCTCACTTGCTCAAATTTTGGAGTGAACCCTTCAATTCATCCGTGTGAAACTTAGGCTGGTCACCTAAATCCCCAACAATATGAAATCCCTCATTGGTCCCTAAAACAAGGAGCTATTTTGACCTACACTTTGTGCTTACCAAGGGACTAGAATGGGATTTTTATGTTTCTTATGGATGATATGTTTGTTGTATTTCTCAAGGACAAATATAGGGGGTCACTCTCAAATTTATTTCTGATCAATGTCATCATACCTTGTGCTGTGCTTCCTTTTGACACTTATTGCATCGATATAACATGTCAAATTAAATTAAATTTATGAACGAAAGTAGTTTTAGTTCTGCTCTAACATATTGCTTTATTTAAATTATAAATTTTGAATACTTGTAGGGTAAATGTCTAACGAAGGATCAGAAGCCGCCTTCTTATCTCCAATCAATGTTGGATTGGTTATGGGCTAGAATTATTGCCACAATATTGTTTCCAGTTCATTTGTTGGCGAAGAAACTGGTCTACAGTAAAATTCATTCAGCTATTGGAATTTCAAAGGTCTTCCGTTGTTAAATATGATTTATAATGAAATAGTTTGTGTTTGTTTTACTGTGTCTCTTTTTGTGAAGTGCCATACTGACTGATTGCTCTTGCAAAATGTTTGGGGAAAATAAATGCAGTTTAGGAGTAAACGGCCACTTACTTGGTTAAAGAAGTTTAAAGAGCTCTTAATGAGTAATTTCTTATGAATTTATCTAAGTTGAATGGATAATTATACTTAAGTTGAAAACACTTTGTGAAGAAATCTGTTGTATTTTTTTGAAAGTTTATTCATAGAAATTTTTCTGTAAATTCATTACCTCTACTATTTCATGCTATGATCCTACTCGTGACTCTTTCTAAATTAACTTTTTAAATGAAGGTTATATTACCAAAGACAAGTGTTGTAGGACATATAAATGGCAGCAATATAGTTACATCTACCTCTATATTTTCTCAAGGTTGACAGTCTACACTTCAATTTAACAAAGGGTCTGAATGAGAAGTTAGGTGAAATTCATATGGTTCCACTAAATTTGGAGCGTGACCAATATGATTTAATGCAACCGAATATAGTGTGTATTGTGAGCATTTCACAATTGAGAAATAGTGGTGTAGACTAATAAATTTTGCACTGTGAAGTTTTCTTTCCCTTTTATCTTTTTGTACCTTATGGATGATGGATGATACTTCCACTGTGTTGAGGGTCTGTATTGTGTGGGATATAGCTATGGTATGGTCCCTTTATTTAGATAAACACAGAAATACTTGGGAGATGCTTGTACAAACCAAGCATGGCTTCTCTTTTGAAAGTGTGTAATTGTGTGTTAATTCTGCCTTTGCAAAAGAGCAACGCAAGACCTGCAGTGTGTGGAAGATGGATAGATGTAGCTTTGTATGGTCCCCTTTGGTTAGGTAAAAGCAAAGAGTTATCTCGGGACGTGCCTATACAAACCAAGCATGGCTTCCCTTGTGTGTTAATTCTACCTTTGCCAAAGTGGAACAAATCCTTTTGTTCATATCTGGGTCTTTTAGTTTGGTTTCCTCTTCTTGGTTATAGTTACTATAATCCTTTCTTCCCTTTTTTAGCCATATCTTTTTCCTATACCTGCTGTATATTAGGGATTGCCCCACAGTTTCATCCATTTCATCTTATAAATTATTCATGATTTTGGAAATGGATGATGCAGCTCAAAGAATAAGTGGGATTTGTGAACCACTAGCCTAGGAAGGGAGAAAGCCACAATGGGGAAGACTATATGTGAGAAAGAATAATTCGATGGCTGAGGTGGCATGACCTGTGGGAAGAGCAATTAGAGGAGAGAGAAGAATATTTTTGTGGGAGAAAATCAATTGTTGAGGGGGAATGGGGATCCTATTACTATTCTGATTTGCTGTTAGTTAAGGGAGGTCTTTTTTGTTGTGGAGGAGAGCAACTGCCTGGGTTGTTCTAGAGGAGCTTAGGTCTGGGCAGTGGGATTTGTTATCCTTCTGTACCCTCCTTCCACTGGCAAATAATAGAAATATCAGTGTTTACTTATTTTTTGTTCTTTCTTCTTATTTTTGAGGTGTCGGTCTGTAACAACGGATCACTTTTCTACTCATGATAAGCAAAATCCCCTGGCATTCTGCAGGCTGGAATAAGTGGTGGTGGTAGCCTATCATCTCACGTGGATAGATTTTTTGAGGTCTGATACTTCAAACATGTAACTTTTAGCCAGGGTTTTTCTTTTTGAAATTATTCTCACGATTTTTAAATAATATGCAGGCTATTGGCGTGACTGTGCAGAATGGATATGGTTTAACAGAAACTTCACCAGTTGCTGCTGCTCGAAGACTTAGTTGTAATGTAAGCAGTAGATTTATCAACTGCATTAATGTTGTGCAAGACGAGTTTGTCATTTTAACATGTTTTTCCCTTCGGTTACCAAAACTTGTTACTCTACCTATATTGAATAATTAAGTGATACGTTTCTGAATATGAAACCTATCTCAATTTTACTCAACACACACCAAACAGGCAGAAAAGACAGTAAATTGAGTAATTGTGTATTGAATTTGGCCAACTGTACGGCCAAAACCTCTAAGAGAGCCAAGTTCTCCCTCCACAGGATAAGAACGATCCTGTCTATACAAAGTAAACAATTCGAAAACTAACTAATACAAGATACATCAGCTCTTTTATAGGAGCTTTGTTTCCCGCCACAAACTGTTATTACATTTACAACTCCTTAATGCCTCTCCCCCTCTTTATTTCCTTTTCTCTTCCTTTCGTAAACTCTCCATATCCTATCATTAAGCATGTCATTTTATATCTTATTTGAACTCCTCCTACTGCTTTCTCTCTCTCTACCTTAGTGCATAATATTTCTATGTCTCTACCCTTTTGGAAAAGTAAATAGTAAATTGAGAACAATATCTGGGTTTGGTAAAACAAAAAGGGTAAAATGAGAGTTCTACTAAATGAGATGTGGAGATGCCTACTTAATCTGCAGTTCTTGTTCATAATTATTTTTAATGTTTATAGTTATTTTTCTTAAGATACCGTCATTCACACTGAACATTTTGCTTTTGTCAACCGTCTATCTAGAGCTAGATATTCATAATAATTACATAATTTTCATTCATCTAATTAGTTTGTATTTTGTGTCTGCTAAGAGTTGTGATTATATTGAAAATGTTATCAATGCAATCTTTTGAAGGTTATTGGGTCTGCTGGTCATCCAATTAAGCATACGGAATTCAAAATCGTAGATTCTGAGACTGATGAAGTTCTCCCACCTGGGACGAAGGGAATTGTGAAAGTTCGAGGTCCACAATTGATGAAGGGATACTACAAGGTAATCTACTCTATCAAAATTCAAACATGTTGTGTCTTGAGTTGACATGTGTGTTTGCACATCTGAGACAGAAAGAGGGAGAGGGACAGAGAGAGAGAGAGCATGTTGACGAAAATATTACAATGTGTTGGGCATGCATAGATATAAAAGTATGGATATCTTTCTTACATTTCAGGCTTTTTTGTTTCTACCTCTTTTTATACTGAAGTTTTATGATTTTAGATTTATTCATTTGTAAATATTTGACTGTCTGTCAAACTTAAATATTATCTTCAGATGAAGAATTCTATTTTATCATGAAATACATTTCCCATGATGTACCAGAAACTTGTGTAATGTTCATAGCAATCAAGAAGTGTCCGTCACGTCTCTTATTCTTGTATCAGAATCCTTCAGCTACAAATCAGGTCTTAGATAGGGATGGTTGGCTGAATACTGGGGATATTGGTTGGATTGTTCCCCATCATTCATCTGGGCGGAGTCGTAATTCCAGTGGAGTAATTGTTGTGGATGGTCGTGCTAAAGACACCATTGTGCTTTCTACAGGTACAACAGAAGTGTGTACGTTGATCTTTGGATCCTATGAATAAATATTTCCTCCTTTCCCGTGTGTTTGCATGTGTTATACACTTATGTGTGCTTTCTACTAATTTTATCTTTGCGATTAACGGACTCTGTTTAAGGCCTTTCTTTGAGGGAAGGCTACCTCCAAGAAGATAAAAGAAAATAACTGAAAGTAAGCGTAAACTTGGCATTTGTAACTGAACAGATTAAAGGTGCACTTTTCCGTCCATTTGTAACTGAACAAATGTATGCATTCCTCATATAAGGTTTTTTTTTTTGTTAATAACCAAAGGGTTTATAGGATTTTAAATTCTTGGATTATATGAAATTGTTCATGATACGAAGATGAAATTGAAGAGTAACCAAATTTACAGCCACTAAATCAATTTTTAGAACAAACATTTATTTTTTTAATATTTATTTTAGGTTCCTGCACTAGAAGGTGCACAACTAAGAATATATTATTAGTGATATTGCCTCACATTGTAGTAGCTGCTGTTGTTAATATGGAACATAATTTGGCTATAGGATATAGAATATTAAGAGTGATACATATTACATTTTATTATTATATATTTTTGCTACATACTTTGTGTTTTATTCAAATTAAACCTCTTTATGTTGATGAAATTATTATATTTTTATTTTTTCTCATTTTTTTATATATTTGTGTTCAAAACAAAGTTAGAGTTAAGAGACGTTAATTGTTGGGTTTGTTAACTTAAATATATTAGCAGTTGTGGATAATTAGTCCTTCTGGCTAGTTAATGTACTAGCCGGTGGAGTCTAGATAGTTAACGAGTTAGTCACTTGTACCTGTTTTTGTCTGTTTTGAGAACGGGTCAGAAAATTGTAAGTCTATAAGTTGTATTGTTGATTGCATAAATGGAACAACAAGAGATGAATAAGGGTTTTTCACAGGAGAGGTTTAGTGTCTACATTAATAACTTTGTTTCATACAAGATATCAATCTTATAGTATGAATTTATGCGTGCATGAACTATTTTAATTATATGTGGGTGTAGTTCTACATGAGCTTCGTTTGAGCTTAGTTCAAAACAATCAAATAATTGATAATCATATCATATTAAAAAATTTCAGCTAATTAATATTTTTTATCAAAAAATAAAAACTAATAAATAGTTTCAGTAAATTCGTTTTTAATTTTCTATATTATTTGCTATGTCTAAACCTCTAAGTTAATGTTCCTGCCCTGGAGGAAAATAGCCACTTTTTAACTTCTTGATTTTGTTCTTTTTGCTGTTAAGTATTGGCTTTCTTAGTTGTCATACCTTTGCTGTTAGGCTTAAGGCTTATTTTCCATTTTTTACTTAACTGCAAATTTGATTTTTTGCACTGCATAAAAGGCTTGTTGGTCATCAGTTTTTCCCATACTAATTACATGTTTCAACGAGAGAAGGTGAAAATGTTGAACCGGGAGAGATTGAAGAAGCTGCCATGAGGAGTAGCCTCATACATCAAATTGTTGTTATTGGACAGGTGAATTTAAATCCTGCTGTCTAAACTTTATGGCTCAAGACTTTTTATATGAAATACATATCCAGGTATTACAACATGCAATAATTTTACTTCTTTGATTACTACCTTAACATATAGGATAAGCGACGTTTAGGGGCTGTCATTGTTCCTAACATTGAAGAAGTCGTAAAGGCAGCAAGGGAGTCGTCGATTATAGATCCTAACAGTTCTGATGTCGGTCAGGAAAACGTGACCAGCTTAATATGTAAAGAATTAAGGACATGGTAAGATCGTGTCTCATTTCTGCTTGCTGTAATGAGTTAGAAAGAAATTTCATGCCTTTATATTGCAATGGCATATTATAAACAAGGGCATTTTTTTAACTATAAAACAGTTATAATTTAGTTTAGGTTTATGAGAAGGAATTGTTAGAGGTGTAATGAATAGGATACTGAAAAATATTTTGTTTGCTTTATTTCATTAATGATATTTTGGTGTGGTGCAAATGATTGATACATGTCAACTTGGTTGGGGTTACAGTTGAATAGTGATTGTCTTTTTACACTTTTGTAAGAAAGTAGTTTTCTTTCTTAAACTCATGTTTCTTTATTGTCCCTTTAATTGATTTGATACCCCGTCCTCCTTTTTTCATGTCTTTGTGATGCAGGACATCAGAGTCTCCATTTCAAATCGGACCAGTCCTTCTCGTAAATGACCCCTTCACGGTTAGATTAAACTTCAAAGTCATATCTGTATACTGTTTAAGTAGCTGAATTAACGTACCTAATTAATATTTACTACCATGGCAGATTGATAATGGCCTTATGACACCCACCATGAAAATTCGAAGGGATAAAGTTGCGGTTCAATACAGGGACCAAATAGAGAATCTATACAAGTAAAACCTTAGTTCCTAATGCCTACGTATGGATTTTACTGTGTATTGAAAGCAGGAAAATCCTTAAGACCTTTTCCGTGTGGGGACAATTCTTTCACCTTTCACCTCTTACAGAATGTAGAAAACTGTTTCTTTATTAAAAGTTATATATATACCGTCTCGTGACAATTCTTTTGTTATTATATTCTCACAATACACGAATGGATAATGCTATTCACTTGCATTTAAATTTATTGCGTTAAAATGGGTTTAACAGATTGGCGTCAACTCAAATAGCTGTTATGCTTTTCAACACTCCCAAATTCAACTTACTCATAGTTAAGTAGCAGTTTACAGGTGAAGTGGCGTCGAAATAACAATAGAGAAAGATTATTGCTTAAGGGCTAAAAATCAGTATCAGCGTGCTTTGATTAGCGCTATGAGAATCGATCCTAGTTAATCAGGAAGCAACAAACTCCAACTTCTGTGTTCTACTATGTTTTGGTGCTTCCCCAGAAAATCTTCATACTTGCAAGTCTTAAACTTTCAAACAATAACTCACTAAATTTGTGGAAATTTAAATCAGAATTCGCAAGTCACCAGAAGTCATTGCAAGGAACAATTCCATCTTTAAAATGGTGATATCTTTTTGCATCTCGGACATAAATTTCCCTATTTGTTATAGTGCTGATGAGTTTCAGAACAGTATGACAATCTCCACAAACACGAAGATTTTTCACTATACGTATTATAGTCCCTGGAACAGCCTTTAGAAGCCCATAAGCCACAGCCAACCTCTCACTGTGCCAGAAAAGTTGTCTTTCCTTCTCTTGTTGATCCATGTCATGTAAAACCGAGCTGGTATCAGGAGTATAACCCCTTTTCCTCATCTCTGCATCCAACTCCCTAATTAAACCTATAATCTCATTCTTCATTGGGTGAGAAGTCTCTCCAGCATAAAACACGTGGCTTTCCTTTCCCAAGTCGACGCAGCTATAACCTGGTTCCTTTTTTACTTCCATCACCATCATTAACTTTCTCACTTTTGAAACATTCTCCCATATACCAGCTCCGGCATATACGTTAGATAACAATATATAAGAAGAGGGTTCTTCTGGTTTTAGATTTAATAGATGATCAGCAATCCTAACTGCCATCTGGGTGTTACATGCCGCTTGCAAGCACTAAGCAAAGCAGCCCAAGTGGGTTCATCAGGGCTGACTGGCATAGTTCTAATGAGACTCTCAGCCTCATGAAGTGCCCTGATCGACTAAAAAGATCTAGCAAACAAGTATAGTGCTGAAGAGAGGGTTCAATTCCATAATCTTCAACCATAGACCTGAACAAAGCCTGCCCTTGCTAACCAGGCCAGCATGGCTACATGCATGAATCAACCCTACAAAGGTCACCTCATTTGGCTTAACCCCAGCCAAAACCATGCCATCATACAGACCCAGAGCCTCCTCATGTCCATGTTGGGCACTGCCAACAATTATGGAAGTCCAAGAAACCACATCCTTTCTGCACATGTCCCAGAAGATATACTTTGCAGCAACAAGGTCACTGCATTTGGCATACATATCTACAAGTGCATTGCTTATAAACAAGCAAGACCCATAGCCAAGGGCTATAACCAGACCGTGCATCTGTTTACCCAGCTCCAAAGAGCTAAATTAGCACAAGCACCAACCACACTGGAAAGAACCAACGGGTCTGTTACACTGACCCCATCATACCGCATTTCAACAAACATGTTCAAAGCCTCAAATCCATTCCCACTCTGGACCAACCCGGAAATCAAAGCAGTCCAAGCAAACAAGTTCCGATACGGCGTTTGACGAAACAGTTGAAAAGCCTCCAACTTTCGCCCACTTCGCGCATACCCAGATATCATGGCAGTCCAAGAAATCGAATTCAACGAAGAAATGGAGTCGAAAACGGCACGCCCGTAATCGGGCAACCCGAATTTCGCGTACATGTCGACCAAAGATGACTTGACAACGTCATCATCGGAGAATGGTGAGAGGAAGAAGCGAACATGCACTTGTTTCCCTTGTTTCACGTGAAGACAACCCAAGTTAGAACAAGCTTTGACGAGGGAGGCGAAGACGAAGTGGTCGGGGTGCAAGCCTGCGGCGAGAAGGGAGCGTGAGATGGAGAGGGCACGGCGAGGGCGGTTGGCGAGATTGCAGGCGGTGAGAAGGGAGGCCCATGCGACTGGGTTTCGGCGGGGCAATGCGTCGAACAGTTGGATTGCGTCTTCTACGAGACCACACTTGCCATATGCATCTAAAAGTGTGTTGGGGATGGGTTCGTGTTGGTTGAGACCAGCTTTTATGATTTGTCCATGAATCTTCTTCGCCAGGCACGGGCTCTGCCTTGCCACGGAGCACAGTTGAGAATGGAGAAACTCAGCGACTGACATTCAAACCTTCATAAACTTTTGCACTGGCCGTACAATAAATACTTTACGACTGATTACTTTCGCACCATTAATTATGTTTACATAAAATTTGAGATTTCTCTGTATTATTTCACTTTCTTCAAACTGTTTGATATGATGAATAAATCACAACTTCATGGAACCTTTTCTTTCTCCACCTTACGCTTCAATCTGTGAACTCAACACCAGTTTGATAATGTTTAAAACATTATTCTGTATTAACGTCTGAAATGTTTTTCCTTTATATATGTATGAGAATTTAATTACATGGTGAAGCTCATACAAGTATTATAATATTCAATTTGGCTAGTTAGTTTTTTATTTAAATATTCCTTAGAAGACTAAAATAAATTTACTGGTAAGAAAAATAGTAGTAATTGAAGAATTATTTATTATTTGACTCTATAGGTTTAGGGTTTTTATTTAAAATTATTTTTATAGAAAATATTTTTTTCTCAGCTTATAGTTTATGACGTAACTTATTTAAATGTATCTTTAAACAGAACCTATTTTTTATACTAATAATTTTACTATTTAAATTATATTTTTAGAATTTTATTTAAATTTATATTTTAAAAAATAAGATTGTTCACGACAATTGAAGGCTTGTTGTTACTACCATCATGGTGTGAACTGCAGGGAAGAAAAAACACATGTATATATGGAAGCTTATATGTTGCAATTTGTCTGCAATCTTAATCTTATCTGCACACTGAATTAAAGTGATTTTATTTTGAAAAGAATTGCAATTTTACAAATGAATTTTTCTTATTTGAAATTGGAATTTGAAAAATGTGAATGTTAACCTCTGACTTCAAATGAAATGCATGAAACAATTGATGACATAAAGACATTATCTATTATGTTAACGTACAATTCTAAATCGTACTATTCTTGAATAGTTTTACATGATGATGTAGGCATATATTTGAATAATATTATATACATTGGAATGCAATTTAATTCGAAATTTATTTATTTTTGTGTTATTTATTAACCTCTAAGTCCTTCTCTATAGTTTTTCTTATTTTAATAAAACACCAAACAAACTATACAAAAAGTAAAGGGTTTAGGTAATAGATGAAAATGAATATAATTGATAAAAGTCAAGTATGTTTTAATTGTATTTATTAATTATTAAATTAATGATATTTTGGTAATTCATAATAATATTTAATTAATTTTACTTTTTTGTCACATTAATTAAATTTGTTATAAAATTTTCACAATTATTTCCTATTTTCTTTTAATTCAATTAAATTCATTTGTCTCTTAATTTTACATTCATTTCTTTCTTTTTCTACTTTCTTTTCAATCCAAACCATTCTTTACTAATAATTAAATAATATATTTGCCGTCGATGGAATAAATTTAACTTTTAAACATTGAAAGACAGATATTATCAGATATTATGGAAAACGTAATCGCACACTTAGATAGAAACCTATAAAGATTACAAGAAAATTTGAGTTTAAAATTATAAGAAATCAAATATCTATTTAAAAATTAAAAGGATGTAAATATTACTTTATTAAAAATAAAATATATATGGGATATTTATTTGAAAAAGACTGGTTTGTAAGTCTGATTTAAATATTCAGGAAAATAAATATATATTTTTTAACTATCATACGAAGAAAGAGAAATGAACTAAACTCATTTTAAATCGTAAATATTAAAGTCAAGCATGGAATCATCTGGAACTTAAAAAATAATATTTAAAAATTCTACCTTTTAGGTGTTCTTGTCAAACTTTGATACTCTTTGCTAATTTCTATGATTTGGAAAACATACGACAAGATAACACAGCTCAACTCAGCCACACATGTTCTCTCGATTTCATCAAAATCTGACTTTAATGTTTTTTTTTTTACCGTTTGTAGCACTATAAGACATCTCAAACCTTAGCATCACGTTCTTCCTCTATCATTTTATTTCCCATGATAAGAACAGATAACATTAAATATTTATCTCTTAAATACACTTTCTTAATTGATAAAATGATACAATACTATGATATGCACATGAATATCTTATAATAAATGTAGCATAAATAAAACTAAAAAGGTAAGTCAAGGAAAAGTAGTGTTTTATTTGCAAAATTACAAATGGTACTAAGGAATGTTTGGATGTTTCATAAATAAATAATGTAAGTATACAAGTTTCAATATTTTATAATTTAGTTTAGCTCATAATTCATTACCGTATTAGTAACAAATATAAGTTAAAAAAACGATTTATAATTTACAAAATCTGAAAAAATAGATAGAATGTAACTATAGTAATTAATTTTAGATATTTCACTATGACTTTGTCGATGAAAGGTAATTCAGTATTTTTTTTTAAAGTTTATTTGTTTTTATTGAATACGTAGAGGTTTAATTGAATTTATGTAAATAATTCTGTAGTTGACTTCAATTATTTAAAAGAAAATTGTATATATAAATTATAATATTGTTTAATGACAGGCTTCCGTTATTATTTTTTTAATGATTCTTGTCTATTGATTTCACAGGTGAGCAGTTTTTGAAAAAAATCTTCTTATTATATTATTCTATCCTAGTATTTTAGTTCTAAGTTATATTTTAATATTTTAAAAACATTAATAATGATTAAAAGAAAAACTATACTTTGACAATATTTTTTTACAATCATTTAATATTATTTATATGTTATTTTGTGATTGGTCTATGTTAATATTTATAATTATTGTTATTAATTATAAAATAATTTTAAACCAATCAAATAATAATGATGAAAATAATGTTAAAATGTTATAAAAAGATATTTTCAAATATTGAAAGATTGAGGAGGGCCCACAGGATGCAGGATATGGAATGCATTGAGATGTGTGTGATTCATCCAACCTGGACATGATTTACACAATACGTACAAAGACCAGTTTGATGACTCAGTACATACGAAACACCAACGTAATACAATACAAAACAACATTGTCTGTGCAGTGTTGTGTTCTGGCTCGGAACTGCAATTTTTCAGTCCTATCTTATTTGCACCACGTGAATCCCCAATTCCCCAATTTCCCTTTCCCTTTATTTATGCCATCATCATCTCTCTCACGAGAAGCCTAACCAAGAGAAGAGAAAACAAGAAAAGAGAGAAAGAAAGATGAGTAGTAACGGCCATGGATGCTGCAAAACAGGGCCAGGCTACGCTTCACCGCTGGAAGCCATGTCTGGTCCAAGAGAGTCTCTCATTTATGTCACCTCTGTCTATTCAGGTACCTAACTCATCTTCTTCTGGAAACTTCTGTATATTCAAAGCTCTCAAACTTGCTGCTTTTTATGTTCACTCACTCATCATGGATTCAATACACCATATCATTCAGGAACGGGAATTGAGAAGCCTGACTATTTGGCCACAGTGGACGTAGATCCAAACTCTCCCACTTATTCCAAAG
This sequence comes from Vigna umbellata, assembly GCF_029865625.1. Taxonomy (NCBI): domain Eukaryota; kingdom Viridiplantae; phylum Streptophyta; class Magnoliopsida; order Fabales; family Fabaceae; genus Vigna; species Vigna umbellata. The sequence goes on from NC_142168.1 coordinate 64,480,744, forward strand.
TCATCCATAGGCTACCTGTTCCTCATTTGGGTGATGAATTGCATCACACTGGCTGGAATTCGTGCAGCTCTTGCCATGGAGATCCCTCGGCTCAGCGACGATTTCTCATCGTGCCTGGCTCGTGTAAGACCCTCATCCGTACATGCATGGAGAAAAACAATCCTACTTTACCGTGTTTGTACTTTTGCTGCACGATGGTGTTTTTCAATTTCAAGTATATCCCACGCTTTTGTTTCTGTTTTTCTTTTTTGCTTTTTCCCAAGAATTCAAGTGAGAATACTTTGGTATGTCATCCTGTAACAGAAATTCATGAAAGCGTTATGGAAACCGTGGTTCTGTGAAAAAAATAAAACATTATGCCATAATCAGAGCATCGTCTTCGTGGTGTTTTTTTTTTTCTTTTTTGTCCTCTTCCCTTTTTCCTAACTCAGATATGTTTTGCTCACTTATTGAATTCGAGGAACTCTTTCGAAACATATAGAATTTATTTCGTTTCCTCTATTTTTAAATTACCTCATTAAGTCTACTTTTTGTCCTGTTTCAGATCGGGTCGCGTATATGTTATTGATGTGAAAACAAATCCAAAGGCTCCATCTTTGCACAAAGTTGTTGATCCTGCAGATATCATTGAGAAGACTGGATTAGCTTATCCACACACGTCTCACTGCCTTGCTTCTGGTGAAATTATGATCTCATGTCTTGGAGATAAGGATGGAAATGCTGAAGGCAATGGGTTTCTTATTCTTGATTCAGAGTTTAACGTGAAAGGAAGGTACTATTTGTAGATATTTGATTGAGAAATGTGAGAATGCTTTTTGGAGTGTTGAAATTTTCCGGAGTGTACCTAACAATATTCACCCCTGCATGACTCTGTTAGATCCTTTAGTTTTAAATGCCTATCTTGGATTTAGGTAACATGCATGCAGATGAAACGGTGTCAATCAATCATGCATTGAAATAAAGTTTAAGGTTGAGAAGACGGATTTAGTGGACATGTTTACATAGAATTGTTCAATTACATAATTGCTTGTGTATTAAACAGTAGATGGGTTACATCTTTGAAACTTCTGCTGTATCCTGCTTTACATTGCTTAGGTGGGAGAAACCGGGGCACAGTCCACAATATGGATATGACTTTGGTACCAACCACGACACAACACTATGATAAGCACATCATGGGGTGCTCCCAGAGCTTTCACGAAAGGTTTTAACTTAGAGCATCTCTCTGAAGGATTATATGGCAGGCATCTCCATGTATATGACTGGCCTGGGGGCGAACTGAGACAAACACTGGACCTTGGTGATTCAGGGCTTCTACCCTTGGAGGCAAGTTGTTAGTATAATCAGAATAGATGTTCGGGATGCATTTATTGGAACTTTGTGTATCTGAACCCTGTTTACTACCTGTTTGATTTAACTATGACTGCACTTTCCTCTTACTTTGAAGTTGTAATTGTGAGCCAATTTGCAAAATTGACATATTTTATAATTAATGTACCTTAAATGCAGATAAGGTTCTTGCATGATCCTGCTAAAGATACAGGTTTTGTTGGGAGTGCATTGACAAGTAACATGATACGATTCTTCAAGAACCAAGATGGATCATGGAGCCATGAGGTATGTCAAGATAGTATCTTTTCTCCTCTGTCAGTACGTGTACTCAAAACCAATATATCAATATCCTCAATACTTACAGACTAAGCTTACTTTGCAGGTCTCCATATCAGTGAAACCACTGAAAGTGCAAAACTGGATTCTTCCTGAAATGCCTGGGCTTATAACTGATTTTCTGATTTCTCTTGATGACCGGTTTCTGTACTTTGTAAACTGGCTTCACGGGGATATAAGGCAATATAACATTGAGGACGTTAAAAATCCTAAACTGACTGGACAAGTATGGGTTGGTGGACTTATCCAGAAAGGAAGCCCTATTGTAGCTGTAACAGATGATGGAGAAACTTGGCAAGCCGAGGTTCCAGAGATTCAGGTAATTGCAATCTTGCCCTGTTGAAACTTTTCAAGTACAAAGGAATTCGTCAAAATAACATTCAAAGTTTTGCCGAGTATAGTGAAATATTACTTTTAATAATAATATTTAGTATTCAATGACTTTAAAAACGAAACTGTTCTAGATATGCTTAAAACTTATTTGTCTTGTTACTGCTAAGCAAGAGAGCACAATATAATAATATATGATGCATGGACTTATTCTTGGAAATTCAAGGGTAGCTTGTTATCTGTCCATATTAACAGTAAGACATTGGTTTTCAGGGGAAAAAGTTGAGAGCGGGCCCTCAGATGATTCAATTGAGTTTAGATGGGAAGCGGCTATATGCAACAAACTCACTATTTAGTACATGGGACAAACAATTTTATCCAGATCTTGTCCAGCAGGGCTCCCACATAATACAGATTGATGTCGATACTGAGAAAGGTGGTCTGAAAATCAACCCCAACTTCTTCGTCGACTTTGGAACTGAGCCTCATGGTCCTTCTCTTGCCCATGAGATGAGATATCCTGGTGGTGACTGTACTTCAGATATATGGATTTAAGCGCACATCTCATTATTTCCCTTTGATAAACTTATCTATAATATGTTTGCAATGGGTTATTTTGCTATAAATAATGATATTGTCAAGACAGTACGCAATTTCACAAATGGGTTATGCTCATCTAAAAACCCTCTTTCTTTGTCTGTGTACTGGTTTTTCTACCTTTGTGGTTACCACCAACTTACAATAAGGGTCTGAACAAATTGGTCCATCCCCCATTTAACCAAAGATAAAATGAACCATGGAAAGACAAAAAAAAATAAAAAGAAATTAAAGCATATTGACGTGTAGAAATGACAGAAGTGATTGATTGTCAACCTCGGTGACAAAATGTGTTCTGGATTTGACTATGACTTTTTAGATTAATGACCAGGCTCTGAATTCAACAAATTTATCTGGTTCTGTTCTATCCACAGAACAACAAAGTGCACATAAAAAATAATTTAGTATATAGTAATTTTGTAAAATAGTTCGTACGCGATAACGAATTAAGCATGCCCCGATTTCTACCGTTCCTGCGATGAATAACTTGCATAACTGATATTTAACCACATTATTTATCCAGTTATAATTTTAGGACAATTCAGTAGCGCTATGTTATGTTTTCTTTCTTCTTTCTGTGCCAACTACGTTAAATTTTAAGTGTTGCATAACATACTTTTAGGCAAGTTACAAGTATTTTGATTATCCTCGAACATGTATAAATTGTTGTTTTCGCATATGCATTAGTTATTGATGTGTTAGAATTTGATGTCCCATCTGCATGTGCCACTTCTATATGTATTAAAGAAATGAAGAGTGGAAGAAATCGGAAAAGCACTAAATAAAAATTAATTTTAGTACAGTCAATTTTCACTCAGACGGAGCAATTTTATAGTCGCCGATGACCGACCTTTCAAACTCGTGTCCATAATTTGGTAAGCGATAAATACAATAACGTACACGTAATCAAATGATAAGATTCCAATGAACTTTTGAATAATTAAAATATAAAAGTTTTACGAAATTAACCTCATTCTTATTTTCTTTTCCTAATGTCTATAAGATTATTTCTTGGTTTCTTTTTTGGTAATATAAAATTATTTTCCCATGTTTAAAAAATTGCAATGTTCACCTATTTACTACATGTGAAAAAATAAGATCAAGTCAATAAGTATGAGAAAGATTGTATTTTAAATGGTGTAAACATATTTTTGAGAACATAAATGCTTTTATTTTATTTTAGTTTTTGATAAATTTGACCAATGTCAACCTTACACGAGGAAATTGAGTCAAAATCAAAAGGCCTCGAGATTAAAGGCCGAACATGAAAGAAGATTTGAGATTATGAGATAGCAACTAAATAATAAAAACATCAATGTCATAAACATTACAAAATAATGAACGATATCATTGGTTGCGTAAACAATAATTATATAAGATCTTATGGGTTGTTGGATTAATATATAATCTTTCTGTTCTTTACCATAATTATAGGAGCTTTGCAATTTAAAATTATGAGACAGATTTGCTTCTGCTTCCCTCATGTTATGATCATTCTTTGATTCCTAAATATCTGATAAGGGGTTATCTCCAGCAATGTGCATCTGATAAAAGTAAATACAACAAAAACAAAAACCTTATCCCTCTAGGAATCAAAATAAATACAAATGGAAACATTATATATATTTGCATCACCTGATTTCTACAACAACTTCCCCACTAGCCCCTTTTCCATGCATGGGAAATCATGACCAGATAAACCGGGGACAGTTTGAATGGTGAAGGAAGAAAATACTATTACTACTTGAATGCAAGCTTCCATACTTCACGCACATTAGATGAACCGTCTGTGATTTCAGCAACCAAGCTACTGCTCAAGACACCTGCACAAATAAAAGAAAATTGTGACATCATGAGACCAGCAGTTTCCGGAAACAGGGAAATTATGACATCATGGAACCAGCACAGTGACAGCTAAACTGGTATACAATCTTATAAGGATGAAATTATATTCTCCATAGTTAACATTGCATAACGTGACCAATCTTCTGATGACTCCCATCCGGCACGGAACACATTGCTCCATGATTAAGATTCAAGCTAACAGGTCGTATAGGAGAGAACCAACAAGTTAAAAGAATCAATATGTAGATCATTACTATAAACTGTTTGCATATCAATGCAACTGCAAAGGCCATAACATACAAAGAATCAGAAATTCAGAATAATAATCCAGCGTGAATATAATTTCATGTCAGCACTAGCTCACCATCCTTTTCTACCAGGGACAGAAATCGCCGAGATCCACCACCTACTCCAAAATAATACTTCTTTGCTGCCATGTATACAACTCCATCAGGATGTTGCAAGCACTGTGTATCAAAAACTTCCATGTATAAGGAAAACAATATTTAATAATTAAAAACATTACATTGAAACACTTTGATAAATGTAATCAAATTTTCAATGCAATGACTCCACATAGAAATATAATGTTCTCTCGTCGTCATTGAACAAAACAGTACCTTTTTAATAAGATTATAAAGAGTTTGGAGACTGCTGACCGAGTAAACTGTCTCAGCCATCAGAATAAAGTCATAACCACCACCATAATTATCATCCGTACTAACATGAGGGAGCAGTTTATCAATTCCACTCCAGTCACCAGCAAAAAAGCGGACTTCTGCCTTGTCACAAATTGTCGGGTTGGATGGTGATGGTTGAGATTCTCCAGAAATATTTGCATTTAAATTAGGAATGGTGAGGCAACGTAGGACCTCAGCATTGAAGTCTTGAAAATGTACAGCAGCAGCCCCCTAAAGCAACCATAATAAGCACATTATTATATTTTTCAAAAGTTAAGGATGCTAAAGCAAAGCCAAAATGAACTAGTTTCACCTCGAGCAATGCAAAGATTCCAGGCAATCCATGGCCGCATCCTACCTGAAAATAAAATATTGAATGCTGGGAACTGATATAGAGTGACAACTTTTCTACTAAGATTCATATACATTACACGTATCTTCCTAATATAAACTGGAAACAAAACCCTCTAAAGCGAGTTTGTAGAATCTCTATTATGTGAAAGTAAACGGAGCATCCAGCCTAATATTCCTTAGAGGGGGGTTATGATCATGATGCACTTTAAATTAAAATTAAGAAACGATACATTCTTACTTGCTAACTCTATAGACAAGCTCGTCTTAGAGAAGTACAACATATCTTAGCCACATACTCAAATTACACAAAAATTCAAAATGATTGAAACAAGTCTTGCTAAAATCCCAGAAATGCTCAAGATTTGGGGACTAAAACCAATGTACTAGGAAGGAGGATAAAAATAAGAATCAAAATTCATACTCTATGTTTGTAATTAACTGCATGAGTGGGTCTCAAATTCATTATTTCCATACAATTAAACCACGGAAAAAAATAAGTAACTACCTATATTTCCAAAAAGATCTTATACTTCTATGGAATTGAATTTTCCTTAAAGTGCAAGAAACAAAAAAAAAAGTACAGTGGAAAGAATCCAATAAATTGGCATGCTATCCTTAAATATCAACCGTCCATGATGTTTTTAAACAGGATGCGGAAGAACATGATAACACACTGGGAACGCAACCTTAAGACAGCCGCTGAGCAATTTTCAAGTGCCTTATGGCAGTCACTGCCCCCGGGATATTCGTGCATATAAATTTGAAAGACTTTAACAAATACAATCAATGATATTAGAGAAATTATTCAAAGATGATTGTTCTTTTTTCAATAATAATTTGATCTTCTAAAATTGAACCCCTCGATAAATGTCATTTTCTTCAATATACTATCAGACAAAAGCAAAACCGAAAATAAATATCTCTTCAGTAAATGCAAGACTGTAATATGAAGCAGGTAACCTTAAGAAAACTCGCAGATATCTTTATATTATGTCCAATTTAAGTGCAGTGCAGTGGTATCGGAAAGTGTATCTTTCTATGTGAACAATTACGCCTGGGACTCCAGTCTAAAAGCTATATCAACAATTGCATACATTCGGCGTGCAAGTTCTAAATCTATCTTATATCTAGTATAAAAACTTAAATATGTTTTTAACACACCTAAGTTTCATCCTCATACCCTAATATACAAACTGCATATATCCATACTAGCTAATGACTACAGTGCTTCCCTGTATGCTTTCAGAATTTCAACTCAAAACTAAACAGACGGCCACTTATCATACAGAGAAACACAACCAGCTCGAAAAAGAGAAAGCCACCTCCAATACTCGCTTCCCGCCAAATGATGTAAGGCCAGTTCTGATATCTGAACGAAGGGCCTTAATTAAATCAAGTGAACCTTCCCACAGCTTCAGTCCTCCTAACCAAAAGGGAACCAAGAATTAAACTGATTCAGTCATCGGAAAGACGGAAACGAACGAATGAACAGAAATGCAAGGATCGAAATGGCACCACCTTCATATTTCCCGGGAACTAAATCGGAGTTGGACAAGCCAAAAACTTGTTGGGTACTCACGCGCCCCTGAGAATCGTCCATAAAATAACATAAACAATAACACTAAATTATAATCTCCCCACAAATATTTTGAAGACGAAGAGAAAGAAAGAAACATCACCTTTAACAAAGTAACTTCATCCAAATTAACCAAGTCCCAGTTGTTTATGGCAGATGAAGGAACCTAATTTCGAGGGAAAAGAAGCAAGATTAAAAACGACATCGTTTCAAAGAATGACGAAGGGAGAAGAAAGAATACCTCAGAAGCGAGGACTTCAACGCAAGGAGGAGGAGGTATGACAGGAGATTGTTGAGCAGCATCATCGAAGATTCCGAAGCCAGAAGTAGAGGAAGAGAATAACTGAAACGTTTCCATACTTGTTTTCTCAGCACTGCCCTGTTTTAGTGCCGGCAACAAAACCTTAACACGAACACTGGTTTTTTTTTTTCCTCTCTCTAAATTTGTCGTTTTCTTCTGGGCTCTATGTATTCAAAGCACTGAGTTGGGCTGTGCTGGGCTGATGGACGTTGAGCCCACTCTTACGTGAATAGCTACTATTTGAACCCCCTTATTAAAACACCCCACTTATCCTGAAACTTGCTTTTTAATGAAAAGACAAAGTCATAGCAAAATGTTGGTTTATCTAATCATTATGAGAGAATTTGAGGACTTGTCATTTAAATAATAATAATAATTAAAATTATAAAAACAAAATTCAACAGAAAAAAATAAATTGTAAAGCTAAAAGTCGAAAGCGAAATTAAAGAATTTCTATTGAAACTTAAAACACGTTTTATTAATTTTGATCGCTTTTGATTAGTACCAAGAAACAGATTGATTGAGAAAAAGAAGGTAAAAAAGATAAGTTTGACTCCATGAAACTGTGTTGGAAAAAGAAATCGGAATGCGTGATCCTTTTGAGAAGAAGAGGCCTTAATGGTAGCTTTAGTGAGAGTCGTGAAACGGGCCTTAATTGCAGGCGATAATAGGGGAGTCAGGGTCTACCCCTTCAATGCTCCCATCTTTCATCACTGTCACTCATTCACATGCATCCCATGCCATGCCAATGCCCATGCCCTTTTCTTTCAACACCACCACTCACATTGAAACCTCACTGTCGGCAGACACTCGTTTCAGAACAGACACCGTAACTCATAAAGAGGGTTAAAATGTTACAACACACATGTGCTTATGTTCTTATTGTAGAATGGATATTTTTACTTGTAAGTTTACTTGTATGGTTTCTTGGTGGCATTAAACCGTACACCTACTTTTGTTGCCTCTCTTTCTTCTTCCTTCTTTCCAAGTCAAGAAGCAAGCTTCATGGACAAATAAGAAAAGCCAGAGCAATCAAAAACAAAATTTTTATCTTTCCGGCATTACTGATATCATGAAACGGTATTTCACGTAATACATGTCTTCATTTAGCTGTAACTTTGTGAAAATGTATACTTATAATGGTCCTCGTCTGCAAAACCAATGCTGGGATCTCTCCCTCTCCTTGTCGCCTCCCTCACCTTCTCTATTCTTTCAAGCATTCCTTTTACTGCTAAATCAAACGCGTCTTCGAAGAAATCTAACTTAGACCTGGGATCCGCATAAATGATATTTGGAATCACCTTTATAACCTCCTCCCTCATTGCTAAGACCTCACTCTCTGAAATTCCCAGCAACACCTCTTCCACACTGGTATTCCATTGTTTTACATCCTTCACGGGTATATATACAGAGTACCCTGTTCTGTTCCTGGGCAAATGCCACTTGTACTGTGAATAAGCAGTGCCCGGATGAAAGAAAACGGGAATACAACCGGCCAACATAGAATCAAAAATGGACCTTCTGGTGTACGAGTCACCGGGAGGCTGCAAACAGAACACAGAACTTCGAAACACCTTTATAACATTGACAGGGTCGTCACATCTCTCCACACCATAGCTGCAGTCAACGAATTTGCAGGCACTCGAAGCTCGACACTGGTCTATGATCTTACCCCTGATAGAACCTTCAAGCTCTGGCCTTGGAGCTCCGGTGAAAGTAAACAAATACGGCCGCTTTTGATGTCTGATTTTTCTCTGCCATTGCAGAACTTGAGTGTCATCCGAGGGATGGAAAGAAGTTGGGTAGGGTATTGCATGGTCGTTATTCCACGAACTAGCTTCGACTGCTAACATGGACATGTTCATGGATTCAGGAAGAAATCTGAACTTGCTACCCCAATAGGACTCCTCGTCGCGCTGTCTCCTGAAATCCCAAGCAATCCTCCCAGAAATAAGGAAATGGTCTCTGCCCCACATTTTCTTCCACTCGGGTCTGTTTGCAAGCCATTGAAGAAGATCTCGACCGGAGGAATCTCTGTCAGTGAGATCAGAGAGCCAAAGGAAACGGCTAACGTCAAGACCGGCATAAAAGGGGACAAAGATTGCAGAGGCGACGGAGGAATCGTTGGTCAAGCAGGCATATTTGCTCATCCTGTTATGAAAAATGACCTCCAGCAAGAATTGGTTGGTGGCATACCAAGTGTTGTTGGTTAAAACCCCTTGAGAGGTAAGAATCTGAGGACCCAAGCCCATGTTTTGCATATACGGGCACATGTTGGGTTTATCAGTGCCTCTGGTAAGGGTGTGGCAATTGTGAAGCAAGTCATCGTTGAAGCGAGAAGGGAGTTGGTGGATATAAACATAGCGGCCAAAGCAGGGATTCGTGGTGGTGGATGGGTTCAGGTGTTTGAATGTGAGTGCCTTATTGGGAGCACGAAATGATAGGAATAAAGAGCAGAAGAGAAAGGAGAAGAGAATTGCAAGGCAGAAGTGGTGGTTGTCGTAGCAACCTCTGAAGATCGGGGCTGATTTTTCCATCTGATCTTCGATTCAAGTATGATGTGCATGTAGCAGTGAAGTTGGATTTCGAAGCTCAGCTTCTCATGCTCCTAATCTTCAGACACATGCCTACAAAACTAACTTCAGCTTTTTCAGTTGCCATTAAGACAACATCATCAGATTTAAAGACTTTACTTCGTATTGTACAATGAACACTGCCTCACGGAACACCAAACGTCCGTTACCTTGTCGGCGCCAGTGCAATACCTAACTCTTGGCTCTAACAAAATCTAATTTGTTGATAGGAAATATATTTAATTGCTCTGAAGTTTCACATTTTATTTTCACTTAATAAAAGAAAAGAGAGAGTATAATGGATAAAATCGGTTCATACTTTTATAAAAATAAAAATAAAAATAATAAAAATAAAATATTAAGAAATACGAAAACTATAAAGAAGCTTAATAAATATATAATACAGGATTTATAAACTTTACACCAAGACACGATTATGATTAGGTAAATAACAATTTTATTAAGATCGATATTACAATATAGCCTGTTAATTCAATAGGTTAAAAAAATTGTCTTATTTTAAAAAAGGAAAAAGAGTTGTGGAAAGAAAAATAAAAACTCTAGACACAGAAGTACTTACACACATGTGCGTGTCTATGTATCACATTTTTCAATTATATAAATTATACCACGAATATATATATATATATATATATGTGTGCGCGCGCGTGTGTTTGATATGAAAAATGGTATATGAGAACTTAATGCTAGAAACAATCAAACTTGGTTTTCTTTTGATGAGTGAGTGTTTCATCCAGCATCTTTCCATTTTTTTGTCTGCACCCTCACATTTAAAAAATATTCTTTTTTAATGGATTTTAAAATTGATGAAGAAAAAAAAATTATACAACAAATTTCAAAATCTGTTAGAAGAAAAAAAAAAGTGGAATGTAGAATTTTTTTTTTAAAATGCAAGAATAGTTTTAGAATTGTAAAAAAATACGAGGATACAAAGAAAAATGTGGGATAGTATAGAAAGAAACACTCTTGATGAGTACTATTCAAGTGGGTCAGTCCTTTTTAGTTTTTTTTTTTAATATTTTGTTTTAATATATTTAAATAAAAATTTCAATAATTAATACAATATATTTAAATATATATTGAAGGAAATGATTTGGAAGAGAATAGGTGGATGAATTTGAGGGAATTTGAGGGTAAATTTTTTGTTATTTATTTGAATGGATTTGGAAGTAAGTGAGAGTGGATTTGGAGGTAAAGTTTATAAGAATTAGTGTAGGATTTGATTGATGTGATAAATAAAAAAAAAATTGTTTAATTGGTAGAAATTAAAGATTACCAAAATGTCCATAATTATTAAAGTAATATAAAATAATAAAAAATTAATAAATAATTAATATAATATATTTTAAAAAATATTCAAGTTTAATACAATATATTTAATAATAATTAATACAATATATTTAAATAAAAATTTCAAATTTTTTTTTGTAATTTTAATTTCAATTTCAAAATTTCATAGAAAGGTAATAAATTTTCTTAATATAAAATTAAGTTTAATATTTTTGTAAAAAATTATTGAATTTAAATAAATAATTAAAAAATTAAATTGTACTAATAATATGAATAAAACATTTCTATGAAAAATAATTTTATCAGGGCAAAAGAAAATAGAGAAGAAGTAGAACTACATAACTTTATTATTATTATTTAATATTATTATTATTACTATTTTATTGTATTATTATTAATAAAATGAATAAATGAATATTTTAATTTAGTTGAAACTAATTCTTTTTATTGAAATAAAATCTATCATATCCTGCATTTTTTTCAAAATAAATATAAGAAGGTAATTTTACAGGGACAAAATTGTTTTTTAAAACAAATATTATCAAATCCTCTCAGATCTAGGAAAATCCCTGTAAGGCCTTAATTACACTGTTTTGTCCTCCAAATAAAAATAATTATTTGATAAAAGTAGAAAGTAGGACAATCTCTCTAATTAAACCTAATCTTTACAAATAAAACTGATTCAACAGCAATTAGATTGGATGGTTGGATCCAAAAGTTGTTGACAGTTGGATTAGTGAGTGTGCATTAGTTTAGTTTGAATTGGGTGTTAAACCGGAAAATCTGAAAGAAAAAAAAAAGTGATTGATTGATCCAAAACTAGATAAGACGGGAATCGGAAAGACAAGGGACGATTGGATTGCAGCGAAAGCAGGTCCCTTGTGCACCTGAGCATGATGCCTTTGCTTCACCTCCGTCTTCTTTCACTATGGAAATATGATCCAAAACGATGTCGTTGCAGCCTACGTACGGATCACAATTCAGTTCCACTGCACTGTCACTGCCGGTTGTTCCTTTCACGTTCCGGAAACTGACGTCACTTATTTTCACTGCACTTATCCCGTCAAGCAATCCCAAATAATTCTGGTTGATAATCACCGGCCGCATCACTCCCACAACTTTAATATCTTCAAATACGATCTTCCTCGCATAACCCCGTCCTCCCTAGTCAAACAAAAAACATCATCGTATTAATCGTTTATTAATTCTCGTTTAACTTCTCTTCTAATAACTGCTCACCCTCCATGTCTTCAATCTCACTCCGTTCGTACTTCCCAGGAAGGTGCAATTCCGCACGTGTATATTCTCAACTCTGGCATCATCTCCATTGCGTCCCAGACTCCCAATACTTTTTTTCATTCACCAAACACACCACAAAGAATTCAAAACACTCTTAATATTATAGTGAGAGGAAATTAATTAATTTATTACTTCGAATTGGACTTACCTGATGCCGTGGCCAGGTCCACAGAAAATATCACTTATATTGACGAAGGAAGTACCCGAGTTTATGGCGATGCAGTCATCGCCTGTGATGAATATGTGTATTCATTAATAAATGGAAAGTGATGATGAACAGTGATATACGAATGTAGGTTGATCAGTTACCGGTTTGAATGATGGAAGAGTGTATGAAGATGTTGGATGATCCAGAGATATCTATCCCGTCGGTGTTTGGACTTTGCATCGGTGCAGTGATGCCAACATGGGAGATTTCTAACCCATTGCACGTGTCTATGCTTATATGATTTCTGGGGCTGTTCTTGTGATGCATCGATCTAAGTCTTACATCTTTACAGTTATGGAAATGTAGAGCCTGCACATTTTGTTAAACGTCATTAGTTTCAATATCATATAGAGTTGCATTGGTCATGAATGTCTTAGATTTGAATTTGAACGTACAGTGGGCCTTATGGAGACATCGGCGATGTTCCACCACGCAGCGCCTTGCCCATCGATCAGCCCTCCTCCCTCAATCACAAGACCAGATATGTCTGAAAATTCTATCCATTTATTTTTTTCGTCCAAAAATTTCCAATCCCCATTGCTTTTAGGTGCTATGACAGTCCCCTCAAGCTGCATTCAAACATTTTATTCACACACGATATATAATCATATAAACGTACGTACGTGCAGAAATTACTACAAATAACTGATTTTTCATTTACCCGAACTTCGATGGTTGCTGGATTGCAAGGACCCTTAAGCGACAGAGGTTGCAACATGAATGTTTTATTCCGGGGTATGACAAGTTTCGCCGTCTGCTGAGTTGCACCACACACGTCTTTCCATGCTTTCAAGAAAGCCTTTGAGAAATACATTGATTTATTATATACAGCATCAAACATATTTGTATGTGGAAAAAAATAAAATAAAGTGTATGATCGAAAGTGGACAAAATATACTTTTGTATCATCAGTCTGGCCATTCCCTGTGGCACCGTAGCCAACAACGTCGAAAGTTGAACATTCTGTAGCACACAAGTTAGATGAAGCAATTACAAATACCAGAAGGACAACAAATAGAACCTTCATCTTTCGGATAGATATACAAAAAACAGAGTTGTTGGTGTTAAGTTAGCGATCCCAGGAAGATGTCTGTGAGGTGAAAATTGGACAGAGGATGCTAACTTTTATAAATAAATAAGGAAAAATGTAATTCTGATTGTAATCAGAAATCAGAAATAATAATCCCACTAATCACTAAACTAAATAATATCGTCCCTCCAAAACCATATTTATCATCCTTCACCTTTCCAGATTATGGGCAATAATTGCGTTTGCATTTTCAATTACTTTCCAAAACATGGTCTGATTCCAAGTTACCATAAAAAAACTCACCACATGCAATAACATTTTATTTGAAACAAAATTCGTCATTTATTTTTACCATATGTGTAATTTACTGAACTAATGCATGATATATGAATTTAGAAAATGTAGTACTAAATAGAATTATCAGTTGGGTATTGCAAACGATATAAATGGAAATTAATGCATGAAAACTAAATATCAACTTCACAGAAATTAAAAAAAAAAAAAAGTCATTATTGTTCAACAGACAACCTAAAAGTAAAATATATTTTTATATAAATCTTCCCTTTTTTTTTCCACTTCTGTTCTTCTCAAGCAGATCCAAACATTATACATATAATATACTTTCAGCGTTGTTCATCAAATAAAACTAAATTTAATTTGTTGTTTTCTTTACTTTAACCAAAAAAAATGTAAAAGTAAACATTTATATCCCGAATCTTCCATTTACAAATTGTATATATATCTTCTCAAATAAATAAAACAATATTGTCGTATATTCTAAATAACTTATTATCATATAAATTAGTCAACACACATTCATTCTCTTCCCTCTCTCTCTCCATCTAAATAATAATTTCATTTATACCATTTATAATTTGGTAATATTGCGATCCACCATTAGTACAATTTCTAGAAAAACATATTTTTGTGACGGCAGAATTTTGTTATTATTTTATACTAGTCATATCATATAGCATCTGTATTAATATTTTTATTATCATTTATTTTTGTAACAAAAACAATTAGTTCACTTTGAATAATATTAACCAAATTTTATATTACTAAATTAAATAATAAAAAAAAAGTCAAAATTAAATTATAATTAATTCATTCAGACGTATAATTTATAAGAGAATATGGTTCAGTAGTAAATAGTTTGCTCTAACCATGTATAAATTAACATGACACTATTATTACATATTCCAATTTTAATGATTGATGTATTTTTCATCTAATAGAACATGTTTCAAGCAATAATATATAATGCAATTAATATAAAAAGAGAAAGGCATATATATATATATATATATATATATATATGTTTAAATATGTTTTTTATCATATAAATTATTGAATTTTATTTTTTTCCTTAGTAATTCTTTTTAACCTTTTCGTTCTTTGAAATAAATTCTCGTGCTAAAAAATACTTTAAATAACGTCATTGACATGAACAGCACCACAAATTTATTTCACTTAAAAAGATCTTAAATTAAAATTGGGTATGTGTCAATATACACGAATTGGTGGTAGATTCAAATAAGAAAACCACAACAATATGTATCAAACAACCTCAATAACACAAATTCATAAATCTGATCCATATTTAATTTTTTTAATGATATAAATCAAAATCCTACATTATTTTAATTGATTGATCATATATATTGTATATATTAATCAACATTATTTATTTTATTTATCTTCTTTATAACGAAACATATTTTTTTAATACAAATAATAAATAAACTTTTTCATTTAATTATATTTTATAATATAAAAATATATATTAAATTTTTAAATATAGTTTTTAGTTTTTTTTTGTCATTAATGAATTTTGTATGTATAATTTGATTTTTGTCGTTTATGAGCAGTGTTAAGTGAAATATATTTCTTAAGTGACACGTTGGCCTGAATTTACACCTGATTTTTTTTCTTTTATTTTAGCCCTCAATAATATTTTTACAATTTGTTGTGGTATTCTATTAAATTTTACAGTTTATTTCTATTCTCTAAGGCTTTGTTCACTTTAATGTATTTGGGAAAGAGTCATTAAGTGAATTTAAGAGGATTTGAAGATAATTTTTTTTTCTTTATTTGAGTGAATTTGGAGGTAAGTGGAAGTGGATTTGAAAGTAAATTTTTTTAATCTGTCGCATCAATTAAATCCTACACTAATTCTCAGCTTCCAAATTCACTCTCATTTACCTCTAAATTCACTCAAATAAATAAGAAAATTCATCTTCAAATCCTCTCAAATTCACTCAATCACTCTCTCCCAAACCCATTCAAGTGAACAAAGGGTAAATAATCGACCCTTCTGAAATAGATCACACATATTTTTTTAAATTTTTTTCTTGTTTAACTGTATGAAAATCAACAAATACAAAGTTTTTTTTTTGGGAATTTTTTCATTTCCTTTAGGTTTCATCATCAAATAGAAAATATTTTAAAAAGATAATAGCATAATATACTTAAAAAGTTCCTTCAAGTAAAACGAAGAACCGTACTTCTTAGTTTAATGAGTGAATCATAATAAATTCTTCATGCAATCTTTTTATATCTTAATTCTTACATGTTTACGTTATGATCTCTTTTTTCCTGTATATTTTTTTATTTCATAATTTTAACTTGTAAACATCATAATTAACTTATTTAAAACTATAGAAGGAAAAACTCAATTCAAATGAGCAATATTAAGGATATTTGTCAGATAAAAGATGAGATTGTGAATAACAAAAAAGGAGGCTGTAAAAAGTAACAACGCGCAAAATTAAGTACATCTCTTAAAAGAGATTGAGTGATTGTTGGAAATTTTAGGGTTAAATATGTTTTTAGTCCCTAAACTATTGGCCGTTTCTGGTTTTCATCCCTCTTTCAAAGTAAGGTACAATTTGTTCCTCATTCTTTTCGAAACGTTCGTTTTAGTCTTGGAAAACTAAACAGGACCAAATTGTACCTTACTTTAAAAGAGGGACGAAAACCAGAAACGACCAATAGTTTAGGGACTAAAAACATATTTAACCCGAAATTTTATTACATGATTTAAAATCTCCATATATGTCCATAATTCTGATTAATTTGCAATAAAATGCAATTGATTTTTTTTAAAGTAGTTAGTTAACAAAATCTATTACGTGAAATGACGAAATTCACGAAGAACAAAAAATAAATAATGATTTGGTTGAATATATTCAGACCTGAAAATAGTTTTCTAAAAAAGTTTAATAAGAAGGATTGCCTTGGTCATTTTTCTTTTGTAATTTTTAAAATAAATGAATACTCTCGTATTAGCTAAAATCCAAAATCTTACTCTCATTTTGGTTATTTAAAAAACTGAAAAAAGAAATATTTACCAAAATCAGAAACCTAATTTTAAATAATATTTTTTTGATGAAAATCTTGATTATCAAAGTATTAGATTAGGAAGTTCACTTATGAATTATGAGTCCAATATAAAGGATTATCCAAAACTTTAAAATTATGAATTAACGAGTCTTTTTTATTTATTATGTTTTACTCAGACTTTGGATTGACTCAACACTAATACACTAATGAAGAAACACAAAAAGTTTAGTTTGGAGAGGTTGAAAAAGAAATAATTAAGAAAGATAAAATAAAGGTATTTAATTAAAATGGTGAAAGTAGAAAGAAAAAAGGAAGTTGGATTTAGACCGGTGGTCATCGTTGATTTAGAGTGAAATGAATGTGTTAGGTTTGGAAGGTAGAAGCGTGTCTGTTCTGGGTGCTGCAGGATAGTCAAAGTCAAACGTTGGAGAAAAACATTTTCATCACCTTAATCAATATGCATTTATCTTTCACACAGCGACTTAAGTAAAAGGATTAGATAATAATATATGATTAAATAGACAACAGTAAGAGGTGTTGCATGGTAAAGAAAATGGTAAGTCGGTGAATTGGTGTTTACGGAAGCATCGATCCGGTAGGGGTTCGTTAACAGAGACAAAGTAAAAGTCAACTGTACTTACGTAAGATCAAATAGGAATAGGAATAGGAATAAGAAGTTGCGTGTTTTTGTGTTTTGTTTTGTGTTGGGTTGTATCTATCATCATCAGAAGAAGAAAATGGAGGGAACAGGGTCAGGATCAGGTTCGTCAAGTCCGGCAGCTCCGGCAGGTCCAGCACCGTTCCTACTGAAGACATACGAGATGGTGGATGATTCATCGACGGAGGAAATAGTATCGTGGAGTTCCAACAACAACACCTTCATCGTTTGGAACCCTGCTGAATTTTCTCGCCTTCTTCTTCCCACTTTTTTCAAACACAACAACTTCTCCAGCTTCATCCGTCAGCTTAACACCTATGTATCTCTCTCTCTCTCTCTCTCTCTCTCTCTCTCTTTCTCTTCTCTCTCTCTCTGCATGCATCATGCCATTCTCTTTTTCTGCTTATATCATGGCAGAGTTATTCATTCGTGTCATTACATATATATATTATACTCTGCCTCTGAATTCAAAATTGTTTAAAATGAAACAACGATCGATTGCTTTTGCGTACTATTGAGCTCTGCCAAATTTCCCTACGCACCTCTATTGTCAGGGATTTAGAAAAGTACACCCTGAGCGATGGGAGTTTGCTAATGAAGATTTTGTGAAAGATCAAAAGCATCTTCTAAAGAATATTCACCGCAGGAAACCTATCCACAGTCACTCACTCACACAACCCGTCGTGGATTCGGAAAGGTCCGCATTTGAGGAACAGATAGAGAAACTTTCACGCGACAAGGCCACCATTCAATCCAATATTTTCCGCTTCAAACAACACCACTCCGCTGCCAAGACTTATCTTCAAGATCTGCTTCTGCGATTGGATGGCATGGAGGAGAGGCAGCAAAATTTGCTCACCTTCTTTCAAAACGCTCTTCACAATCCTACTCTTCTTCAACAGATCACTCGCAAAATCGAGTCCATGGATTTGCTGGCTTATAACAAGAAAAGGCGATTACCTCCTCGGCTTGATGATCGTGACCACGTTGCTGGAAATACCTTTGTTGAA